>NW_015661872.1:850009-855912 GCF_001515625.1 Sinocyclocheilus rhinocerous | reverse complement strand
ATATAAAATTTTATTTATTTTTTTGCTATGTTATTAGGTGCATATAAATATGAACAGTTTTTATTTTAAAAAAATTACCTGGACACTAAGGTTTATTAACACTTGGTTTCACATCAACAGAAATTTCACATTTTTTAATGGACTCGTCCACTGGGTGGCAGCATAGCAAGAGTTCATGATCCAATATCTGTCATGTTATAATTCTATAAACAAAATTCATAGCCTACAGTTTTGTTTCTTCTGTACTAACATAGTTTTGACAAATATTAATCATTACTTGTATGGGATTTTACAGCAGTTGTTGCTTGCTGATGAAATGTCAATGCATAGTAAAATACTTTAACAAGAATTATTATTTTAATAGATTCAGTGCACTGATTCGTGAGCGCTTGAAGACAAATTATTGTAAAAACTGACACAAGACAAGGAATTATTTTGGATTATTCTCTTCAATATTTTTAGAGGCGTTCGCCTGCTTCTGTTTCTCACATTTTCTTTTTTTCTTGCCTATCACTCAGTATGGGCCAACAAAGGTCCGATACCAAAATTATGTCATATAATTAAAAAAAAAAAAAGAATGAATGAATTGAAACAACAGAATGGCTTGAATAACCATATTTTGCATATCATATAAACTATCTGAAGTAGGCTGTGTTTTGGTACGTTAAGTTATGGTATCTAGAAATGCTGCCTTTTTAAAACTAAAGTCAGGCAAAGTTGTGTATAAAGCTCTCTTATGTCTCAAAACCAGTGAGTGTTTGCACCCTATATGGCGTTGCAAAATAAACTCAGGAGATATGGACCTGTGGGCATGTCCTATAAATTACTCACCGGCATTTTGTTGGGAGGGCTGGTAAAGGCTCATATGGTAAAAGTACTTTATGGTGGTTGGAACGGCTGCTCTACAAATTATTAATAAGCCAAACACATATTGCACGCATGATTTCGCCAGATGAGCTTTATTTTTATACATGGCAACATTGGGAGGACGTGTCAGGCAAACACGTGGCATACGATAGTGGAGGTCTGAAAAAGGGCGGGGCTTAGCGGCCCAAATAAATAATACTCTTTATATTTAAACTTTTCAATGTGTGTTTTCATTTCAAATGCTATTAAAGTTTCACAGTGTCATTATTTGCGTGTAAAATATCACCTAGATAGCGGTTAAAGTAGCATGTGGTCCATGTAACTTTTCTCGGCGTCTGTCAGGATGAGCCAATCACGACTGTTTGTTATTCAACTTATTTTTATAGCAGCTGTCGGTGCGGATTTCTGTTTGCATGTCAAGTACCAGACCTAGGAATTAAAACAATAAGGTAGATGCTGTGGGTTGTATATGTTGTCCTATTGTCTTGTTTTTTTTTATTTTTTATTTTTTATGTGGACCTTGAGTCTGTAATAAAGATTGAAGATAATACCTTTAAATGGTACACTTTTTAAAAACACAAATGTCTTCAATCAAACACAAAACGTCCTGACATTTGATTGCTGCTCAATGAAGATTTATGTTTGTGAGCCGCCAAGCGCCCCCTGCAGGAAAGCAGTTTTTTGTCCCAGGACTTTAAACCACATTTGTCATCCCAGTCACATGATGCAGAAAGCAGGAAGCGCAGCAACATCCACAGCAGCACTAGAGTGAAACTGCAGACAGCTCGACCTGAACGCCCGAATCAGGACTGAGAATAAACCAACTAGACACCATGTTTTGGAGGCTTTTCTTCGTGACAATATTACTAGCCCTCTTCGGATCGTTGACAAGCCAGGGATTTGCGCAGGGTGAGTGGATGTCGAATCTGTAAATGTAACTGAAACAGCGAGTCTCGTTGGCACAACACACACCAAAACCGTCTCTATCACGCCATCGGCTACACCTTAAGTGTGATTTTAATTAGGAGTGGTTGCGATTCCGGTTCCATAACGGATTATTTTTGTACTTCTGAGGAATAAATGTTGGGTAATGATTAAGTGTTTCTTGCATCAACTGCCCTCGGTAACGTTAGTCTGTTGCCAAATGACAAGGTCATTTTAGATTTCAAAAGAACGGATACAACTATTAAGAAATAAATTCGTTTTGAAAAGTCTTATGTAAGTTAGATAGACCTTTTTAATGAACCGACTCATAAGAATCATTTGGACGACTTTCCATCCTACTACACTGACCATCCCGCATATTTTAATCTACTAAAAAGAACCGGTTCCCAAGAGTCGTTCCCAAGTTACTTTGCTCGCTGTGCATGGCTGTGGTCGAAATGCCATACTATCATACTACTCTTACTATTTCTGCGGTATCCAGTATGTATGCTGTGCATAGTATGCACATTTTCTGTATGCATGGAATACCAGGTTGGCCTACTATAGTTGCCAGAATCTGCTAAATATAACTCAAGTACACTGAAACCAGTACAGAAGCTGTGTTCGGAATGGCATACTATACCATACAACTCCTACTATATTGCAGTATGCTATGTGAATAGCATGTGAATTTTCTGTATGCATGGAATGCCCGGATTACCTGGCTACATTTGCTGAAATTTGATGTATGCATCTGAACAAACTGCATGGGATACTGTTTCCCAGAACGCAGCGCGCTCCATGTGACGTTTCATCTTCAAACGCGTGAGTGAACTGGAGGCGGGGAATAGTAATTATAAATGTAACACTTGTATATGTATGTATGTATATACATATACATGTAAACTACAAACTATCGCTACGTATCTAAAAACGATATCGTTAGTAGGACATAAATTGTACTTTAATCTCTATGACACGTTTCCGATCAAGTTAAATGACGTCACCTTTATCTCTGTAGCACTTAGTTTATACAGTAGGCCCTATTGTTTCAAAGATATTAAATAATAATAATATTGCAGTAATATAATATATAAATAAAAATTATATTTCAATTATGCAAACAGAATTCAATTCCGCTGTCAAGCAGTTTTAAAAGAAACTGAGTGTTTTTACAGAGGCTTTTTGCAATAACTCCGCCCACCAAAGCCTGGCTGCGATAAACAGCACTAGAAAAGACGCCTGTTTATCTGTAGTATTAGTATCAGTGGCGCAGTGAGTAAAACACGCGGGATGTGTGCTTTTGACGCGGTCGACCCCAGTTCAATTCTGCCTTTTGTCAAACTCGTGCTTCTTCTTTTCCCATTACATACCAGATCAGAAAGGCATCTATTTTCAATAAAAATTAAGTAAATATTTGAAAAGTGGAAATAAAATGCCTCATTATAATACAGTGTTATTAGGTATGCTTAGCTGTAGGTAGGTTTTTGTCCCAATAAAGTGGCATTAAAATAAATAAAATTTCTATATATGATAATTTACATTCAATATGTTATTGCATACTGTTTTATAATGTACTACAGTACTGAAGTGTAAACCGTGTTGGGAAGGTTACTTTGGAAATGTAATAGGTTACAGATTACAAGTTACCCTATTTAAAATGTAATAGTAGTGTAACTTTTTCAATTACTTTATTAAAGTAATGTAACTATTACTTTTTGATTACTTTTCTAAATTTCTAATGAATGTGTATTTGCAACTGTTAATCATTTTCAAACATTTACACCATGCAGGGTTAACCTTACAGTAGTGCTCAACACTGTCAGACTTTCAAAATCCTTCATCACTTGAATTAAGATGATCAAATTTGAACACATCCACCACAAAATCAGACTTTAGTACCGCCTTTTACTTTGAGATTGATCTGAAGTTCAATGCAGATTTAAAATCATAATAGTTTACTGATACTGTTTTTGAAACCAAATCTTTGTATAACTGAAGGAAACACTGCATCTAACAATGGTTTGGAAAATAAATAGTTAATTAAAAAATAATAATAAATAAAAGCATATACATCAACTCAAATATGGTTATCTAATAAGCATGTGTGCTATTCTGTGTACTAAACTCCTGAAACATTGGTGTCTTTTTGAAGCATTGGTGTCTCTTTGTATATGATATGATGATAGTTTTCTCAAAATAAGTAAAATGCTCATGAAGTGACTCAGAGCAGTTCTAGAGATTATGTTTATATGTTCATGTACTCATATATTGAGGCAGCAGAGGCTGCAAACACCATGAGCTTCAGTAGGCCTATGTGTAGTAAATTAAACCGCATGTCTGCGCCATTAATTTCCACACTGAGAAAAAAATTTCAGGCCGGGAAATCTCACACTCATACACCCACAACAAATTCTGAAACATGGACAACCCTATGTTTTGTATGGACCTCACATAAAAAAAAGGTTTAAATCCTTAGGTTGGGGACATGCAAAATAATTAAAAGTTATCTCCTGAACTGCACCTTCACTTACATTTTTCTTTTCAGTCTCTTTATTTTGCCCTGATATCTATCTCTCACATGACTTTAATACTCAAGATTTAACAAAACTATACTTTCTAAATTGCCTACATGTCAAAATTAGTACATCACTACAATATCTTTATATACTAATACTGAACACCAGTCATGTTTTTCCATTACAAAAATTAACCATGCTTTTATTAGTAAAAGTAACCATGTTTTTTTTTTTTTTGGCAAATGGATTACCATTTGTATTTATTTTTACTACAAATTCCATGGTTAAACTATGGTTAGTGTAGCAAAAACCATGGTTAATTTGTGGTTACCATGCTTTGACAATAGTATTGTCTTTGGATTTATAGTAAAATCATCGTTAATTTTCGTAAGGATTGTGTTGTCTGCCCTAGCTCCCCCTAAACCTATTATAAAATATGATTATTTGTCTGCTAAATTACTACTGTAACATTACAATAGATAATAATGATGTCCTGTATACAGTATTTTGAGTGATGACTGATGAACAATGCGCTGCTGCTGCTTAACTAATTAAACAAAGACAAAACTACAATAGCATATTTACAAATGAAACTGACCTGCACTTGAAACCCTGAACAGTAGTTGTGCTTCTCTGCTCCACCTGTGCGCTTCCACAGTCCACTCCATTCTCTCTCTCGCATTGATTACTCAGATCCAAACCGTTTGGCGGAGGTGCGGAGAGCGCGCGAGCCGAAGCATTGCCAGTCACGACTAACCGATTCATGATTTATTAGAGATTTAATTATCGAATGGCGAATTCGGAAAATAATCGCTTTAGTACATTCGGCAGGCAAATCGGCTGCCAGGCCACCGGGAATAGTCCCGGTTCTCCCGATGGCCCATCCGCGCCTGATTTCCACAGACACGCAGAACGTGCAGGATTCATATATTAATTTCCACGAGGGGCGGACTGGGAAAAACATTTCAGGCCGGGAAATCTCACACTCATACACCCACAACAAATTCTGAAACATGGACAACCCTATTTTTTGTATGGACCGCACATAAAAAAGGTTTAAATCTTTAGGTTGGGGACATGCAAAAAAATTAAAAGTTCTCTCCTGAACTGCATCTTCACTTCCATTTTTCTTTTCAGTCTCTTTATTTTGCCCTGATATCTATCTCTCTTATGACTTTAATACTCAAGATTTAACAAAACTATACTTTCTAAATTGCCTACATGTCAAAATTAGTACATCACTACAATATCTTTATAGAAAAATCCTAATACTGAACACGAAATAATCGCTTTAGTACATTTGGCAGGCAATTATACAATAATAATATTAAAATAGCGGGCCAAATCGGCTGCCAGGCCACCGATAATTGTCCCGGTTCTCCCGATGGCCAGTCCGCGCCTGATTTCCACAGACACTCAGAACATGCAGGATTCATATATTGTCTTTTTATGGCTTAATATTCACAGACACTAGTCCATATCGCGCTTTGATTCAAGTGTACTGACCTACTTTTGATTTATTCGTCCAAAATGTGGCATATTCCGTCCGCATTAGGCTATAGGAATTCCGTTTTTATGACTGGATTATACGAA
>NW_015661872.1:830168-849621 GCF_001515625.1 Sinocyclocheilus rhinocerous | reverse complement strand
AATAAATCAATTAAATCTGTATGTGGATGTGTGTAAATATTCAAATGTAATCCCCTTTGTAATCGTTAACATTTTCATAAGTAACTGTAATTTAATTACACATTTTTTCTTAGTAACTGTAACTGATTACAGTTACATTTATTTTGTAATTAAATTACATAACGCCGTTACATGTAACTAGTTACTCCCCAACACTGAGTATAAATATCTGCCACCTAACTATTATTTACATGCCTGTTGCTAAAGAAAATGCTGTTTAGTGTAGGCTAAACAGAATTTATCATTATTTGCACTTAGTGTAACTAGAATATATCACTTTTTCCAATTAGTGTAACTGCCAAAAATAGCATTGTTCAGTTAAAGACAGCTCAGTGTTGATTCAGTTCTGTCCAATATGTAAAGTTAATCAATTATGAAATGAGTTCAATTGGGCAATATAGCATTAACATAATACAGTAAACAGTAAGCAAGTATGCCATTTCGAACACAGCCCATGTGTTTGATTCAACAAAAATACCTGATTCTTAAGAGGCATTTGGTCTTGAATTGGTTTCGTCCATACACTGTAAAAAAAATTCCGTAAAATTTACGGTAGAAAACCGGCAGCTGTGGTTGCCGGAATTTTACCGTAAAAAATATGGTAGCAACGTTTTAGGTTTTACGGTTGTAACTTAAATTTACAGTTAAATACCGTAATTTCATTAACTGATAAAATGTTATTATATACCAACCTATTGAAGTACTAAAATCTGTTTTGTACCTTTGTAATACACTGATAACCACCAAATGCAGGTGGTGATGAGAAAGTCACACGATGAATCAAAGCCTATCACAAGCAGCTTTTAAATAATAACATATATAGAAGGTGCACAGTGTCATTCACACAAACACCAAACACCATCATGGTAACACACATGAAACTGAAATAATGCAATAAACATTAACTGAACAACATTAGGTGTAACGCACAACGCTAATATACAAAACTGATAAGAAAAAACAAAAAAGAAACATAGTTATTTCAACAAAAAAACATCAAATTTGAAATATAACGCAGGGAATTCTGGGAATGTCAATTTACAGTTATTCACTGTAAATTAAACGGTCTTTTTCACTTTCAAAAACGGTATACTACCGTAAAATTAATGTCCAATACATGTAATGTCCAATACAGTTTTTCACCGTATATAGTAGGGGAATTTACCGTTAACCATTTAACAGGATTTTACTGTAGCATTTTTACAGTCTTTTACCGTTAAATTCACAGTCATTTTTTACAGTGTACCAGCGAAGGAAGGATCGAGAACTAAAACCTTCTTTGCCGGTGTTTTTGAATGAATCATTCGAAAGAACTGGTTATTGATTCCCAACCTTAGTTTTAATAACATATTGTTAAACGCGGGTGATGCACTTTGGCCTCGCTACGATTTTTTTCGTGATTCAGATTTACCATATGTGTTTTAGATATTGCCCAATACTGAACTCAAACTGTACCGTTTTTTAAAAAAACCTGTCTGAAATAATTAACCACTTATCGTGTGTCTCACAATGATCGCTGGTTTGCCGCTGTTATGTAATCCAATACATATAGGTTTCTATTTTGTTGTCTTGTGGCTTTGCTTCCATTGAGATATACTGCGTTGTGAAGATCTATATTTATCCAGAGAATCACATGTTGGGCTGTAAAATAAACCAGAGAACTCTCTCTCGCTCTCTCTCTCTCTCTCTCTCTCTCTTTCTCTCTCTTTCTCTCTCTGTTGGGGCAAAGGCACTAGGCACTTGGGCTGTGTCTTAAAATCTACTGGGCTGCCTACTTACGCAACCATTTTGGGCCCAGCATGAAAATCAAATTCATTCTTTATCTATTTAATGCATGTTATTAATCTTATTGTGAGCAATTTTGACCTTGTAATGTTTAATCGAAATGTCATAACTGGACCTTTGGTGAAAACGACAAGGCTTTACAGGGCTTTCTTTTGTGATTCATTACACTCACAATGTGGGGGGAAAAATCTGCCGTCTCTCTGGAGATGTATACAGGGAGGGGGGGGAATCTGCCGTCACTTCCATCTCACATCAGCTTTAAACCTGTCACAATGTTTTTAAATGACCTTGGTTTGTGTGTGATCAGATCAGATCATGTTCATTTGGTCACAAGACTCATTGGTCCTCTTGCCAGTTTTTCTGTTACTCCACATCTACACAATTTAAGATTAAATGTGTCAATTCACTAGCAGAAAAGATTTTAGGTTGGCATAAAGTGGGTATGGCTCCGGTTAGGGCTGGGTATCGAGTTCGATACTTTTTAGGCACCGACCGAATTGCCTCGATACCATCGAGTATCGAAAAACGTCTCGTCGTTCGGTACCAAATTTCGATACCTAAGGGGTTAATCTCATCAGCGTCAGTGAGCCAATAAGCCTGCAGCACTAGCCGGTGTGTTCGACTAGAGGTGCGGCGCAGATTGATCATCCGCGAGAGTGATTCGAAAGCGCACGGAGCAGTCTGCTCTCTTTAGCTCTCGTGGTACTGTAATACACCGATCGGTCTGCACAGTCGGTCCGCGTCAAGTCGAACACACCCAGAGAGTGGCGCACACGTGAGGCTGTAGTGTGAATGCGTCCCAGCCCCCTTAGATGTAAGGCTACATTTACACTGGTGCGTTTATGTTCTAAAATGAAAACGATCCTCACCGTACTGGCGTTTCCACGGCGTTTCAAGCCGGCTTTCCACTATCTCCGACAAACGACAAGCGACAGACCGGTCATTAATTTCCAATGGAGAGTAGCGCGGGAGCTGTGTGGAGTTCCGTTTGAGTTTGTATAAACATCAACAAGCTGAAAAATAAAACCAAAGTTTTTTTGTTAGATAATGTAATCTTGTTAAAATTGATTTCATAAAATTGGTATCGAAAAAAGTATCGTTCAGGAACCGGTATCGAAGTCAAGGTATCGGTATCGGTATCGATATCGAAAAAATGTTAACGATACCCAGCCCTAGCTCCGGTATGTTTCAGCTAGAGACTTGGAGAATGTGTTACTAATATTTTGTGGTTTCTCAGTGTGCCTTGTTTTTAGGTTTAAAGGCCAAGAGATAACACTGACACATACTCTGGCAACAAATCTAGGTCAACAACACAAGAAACCTGTATTAAAATGCCAATGTGTTGCTTGAATATGACATGCTTGATGGAAATCTCATCATTTTTTAGGCATGCTATTTAATGCGTGGTTTCTTTTGCAGATGAAGACTGTGGTTCATTGACATCTTGTGAAGCATGTGGAAATGTGACTCACTGCCAATGGATGAATTGCTCAGGTCAGTCCCTCCTCCATGTCAAATTCAAAGCTCATATGACAACAGTCAACTGGCTCATATGACAACAATCAACTTCATATATATATGAAGCTTGCTTAAGCACACTTGAAACATTTCTGTTAATCTTTTTCTATATTTTTCCAAGCCAACATTTTGATCTATTTGGTATGATGCACACATGCTTCACCTGACTTATTAGTCACAGTGAATTATCTGTTTTAGCATAGTACTCATTTCATTAATGGTAAATGGATTTGGCCTTCCAGCAGCATGTGATTTTTTTTTTTTTTTTTGTGAATATATAGCTTTGTTTTTGCTTCAGTGGTGTTGATATCCAGTTTTGTTTGCTATCCAGTTGTATTTCCCCATTACATAAAGAGAAAATGAAAAGCATAACCTTTAGTTTTCCTGTTCCCAGATTATAATTATGGATTTTCTACCAAATCATCTCAGATGATTAGCATTGGTCTGCACATTGTTGATTCAAAACACAGATCCTGTAACTGTCTAAAGCATTCCTAATGTGGTGTACAGATAATAGATGAGATTGTAAACCAGGGTTTATGTGTTTGGCGGTTCATTCAGTGCTTAATGCTGGCTTCGGTCAGTGTGAGCCTGAAGTAACTGCCCTTTTATCCCTGGAGTCCTTCTCCATGCCTCTTTGCTAATGGATGACGTGAAATGAATCAGGGGGAGTAAACATACTAATAAAACACACACACTGTTGCTATGGTGCTCGAGGCTCTTAAGGAAAAAAAAAAACGGGAGAGTAAGCAAGCAGAAAGAAAGTAGCCGTATCATGGGTGAAAGGAGTGGAAAATTCAAATTACAGCATGAATGAATGAATGAATAATGAAATATCTTTCTTATATTGTTTTAAATAAAATAAAATTTAGTTTTAAGACATAGGTGATCTTAAACTTTTAATCATTTTGAGTTTAGGTGCATCAAAAAATCAGATCAGGTTTTCACTTTGGCCCAGCATAAAGTCATTGCACTGAAGTCAGACAGCAAATGTGCCAAATATTTTAAAAAAAAGGAAAAAAAGTATAACGTTTACCGGGTCCACATGTGATGCAAAATATCTTTACAGGGCTGCAAATAAGCATATAAGTTTTAACAGAACTTAATAACCTTTTCTGGCACTGTTGGATCACTTTTTATTTATTTATTTACTTTACTTTACTTACTTAAGTGACAATGTGTCTTGTAGGCCAAGTATGTTTACCCATACACGGAACACACACATACTATAAAAACACACCCTCAGAGCAGTGGGCGGCCATTTGCAGCCATTTTGGTTCGGTGCCTTGCTCAGTATTGAGGGTGGAACTCCTACAATTCCTGTTGGTACTGAGAATCGAACCCACAACCTACAGGTTACAAGTCAGGCTGCAACTGCCCATTGCCATTTTGTCGTGAATGACTGTGTGTAGCGTGGTGTCAAGCTGAGTGCCGATTATCTTGATGCAGCCAGATCAGAGCAGCGTTATCAGAACACTCTGCAGGTGGTTAAGGCAGACCAGAAGCTGAAGCTGAAGCATAACTTAAGGAAGCAGAATACTGCAAACAAGAGTGCTTGATACATGTACACTAGGGTACATGGCAGTTGTGGCCTAATGGTTAGAGAGTTTGACTTATAACCCAAAGATTGTGGGTTCGATTCTCTGTACCAGCAGGAAATGTAGGTGGGGGGAGTGGCACACTGTTCCACACTCAATACTCTCTTACACACTCAATACCCACACTCAGCTTGACAGCACACTCTGCACAGTCATTTATGACAAAATGGCGGTGGCAGTGGGTAAATAAGGAAATAAATAAATAAAGAATGTGCAAGCCACCAAACCCCCAATTGCTCCCGGGCACCACAGCAAAATTGCTAGTCAATATACAATTTAATATATATGAAATTGTTGTGCTACTTGACATGCAATAGATATAGGGCCAAAACAAAACCTAGGTGTATAAATTGACAAAGCGTGATTCATAGTTTTGTATCACTGAAGCGTTAAAACATTTCTGTTTTAATAGTTAGAATGTAATTAGCATGTAAGCTTGTTGTTTGTTTTTGTGTCGTTTATTTATTTTTATTTAATAACTTTTTATTTATTTTGAAATCTGTCCTCTGGTTAATAGTGAAGCAGATCATTTATATTAAACTGTCTACCACAATACAGTTATAAACCACTTCCTTTGCACTTTCACAGGCTTTGTTCTCAATCTTAAATTAAACATCAGCTGTCATTCTCCACATTCAGAGAGTCTGTATTGTTTCTCTAAGTATGAGAGCTTGACAGTAAGGAGAAGTGGTCTGACGGGCCTGAGCAGGTATAGTGTCTGTAACCGCACCTCCCCCTATAACAAAGCCAGTAGCGTTAGCATTGTGCTATCAGCTCCCCAGAGATGACGCGATCGGTTTACACTGATTCAATGAAACAACTTACTGGAAATATCTGGGTCTTTCCTGCTGTAGTGCAGACTAGTATAATCAGGTTAAAATGTTTCAGAGTGTTTAGATTATTAGAAATAGGTTTGCGAATAGTTTTGAGTTTCTTATTGTGTCTAGGTACAAAATATGGGGTAAATGCTGGTAATCTGTTTTTAGGACGGGACTTTTTGATTCGTTTTGAGGGTGTTTCTACAAAGCTATGGTTTTCATGGCCTGTTTAAAACAATGTTCAGGCTAAATCATCGTGTTGTGACATAAGCTGTAAATGCGCTCATGTGAATTATTGACGTATGGCTCTTTGTGGGTGTAGGAGGAAGGTGAGATGACCTGGAAGGTACAATGTTTGCGCAACAAATACATCAGTTGCATTAGATATTAGACTTGTTTGCTAACCTTATCTGATGTAATCATAACTTGATAGCATGTATGTAAACTTCTGACCAAAATCTCACACCTGTTTAGAATATGTATGTAGTGCTTTTCTTACAGATTTGTGGCACTATATGTATTCTTATTCTTTATTATTTTGATAAAGAAACCAGAAAATGTATATGGTGCTTCGCTTTGGCTTACGTGTACTGAGACAGAGGCACAGATGTTCTCTCTGTTCTTTTAAGAATAGAATCTCAGTGGCAGTTTTTGTGGTCTAATCTGTGAAAACCAGTAAAAGCAGGCCGGTTGACATCATATTCATTCATCTGATTGCTCCAGAGTGCTTGTTCAGTCCTTTTAAAGTAATGAACATGTATGCATTTCCCTTCAATCATTACTTGAGACTGGGTAACTGAATTTGTTTTGCTGTCTGTACAAACTGCTGAGGGCTGAGAAGCAGTGTGGAATGCATGGTCATTTTTGCAAGTGAAGCACTTATTCAGAAAGCAAGGAATTGAAAACATCTTGGTGTTGTCATAGTATGGAATTTCAACATGAGAGTTGTACCTTTCACAAAAGCATGTGACATTTCTTTCTCAGTGTTGGCTGTTTTGAGGCCATAAAGAACACAATGTACTTCCATACACGGATCTATAGTTTAACCCACCTGTTAAGATGTTTTCGTGGGGCTCAGTTTACTTTTGACACAAAATACTCAAAGCCTGTCACGGTTCAGGACACTCGTATTGAAAGAGAAGGAGTCACAAAACAACACAAGTTGTAGCAACAGCCAAATATCTTTTATACAGGCCTAGACTACGTTATTTCTCAAACATTGAGAACATAGTTATTTGATTTATGAAAATGTATATAATATATATATATTTTTAACTATTTTTAACGAACTTAACATATTCCATAGATACTGAGATTTATTTATTTTACGTGATTTGAAGTTCTACATTCTGCTTTTTTCCTATAATTGTAAAGTATTTAATTTCCAAATAATTAAAAGCATAAACTAATTGGTGTATATGTTTTCTGTGTGACAAGAATTTAAGCACATATGTGTGTACGCACAGTTAGTGAATTAGACTGTTGTGACTCTCGAGGCTTTCTGAACTTAAGTCAATGACAAACATGAGGAAGACAACAGTGTCGGTAAAGTGGATTACGAAACAATGCGTAAAAATTTAATTATTGCTATCAGTAGGAATTTCTGAGCTGTCTGTCGTATTTGCACACAATGCTATTCATGTGTGAAGGGAGGATACTCTAAATGGAAACCAGCTGATGGTGACACAGAGGTTTCTGGAAAATCTTCCTTGTTTCCTCCTCCTCTTTCTCTTTATCTCTTTCTTATGTCAATATGGCATACTGTCAGTTCATCCACTTATTTCTGGGTCATAACCTCTTTATGAGTCCAGGAAGTGTTTGTGATTTTATTCTTTATCTGATGGTATGTAAGGTAAAAAATGCCAACTTGTGAAATCTTCAATCAGTGCAGCTACATTATTTCAGTCAATCCATCAAGATTTAGATAATCATGTTTGAGTACTTTTTTTTTTTTTTTTGCATTTCAAATGCACAGTGACTTTGTTTGGTCTTGTGTTGTTGTTGTTTTTTCTCTCCTTAGATTGATGTATAAATAGTTTTATTTTCACTACATTTCAGATACTCCAAAGTGTGTTAACGGCAGTGCTGAGAACCAAACAGTCGGCTGCATCAGTATGAACTGCACAGGTACGTCGTGTCCTACTATCTTAAGATCATTTTTACACTCATCAACTGCAAAAAAATAAAGTTGCAAGTTGCAAATATGACATGGCCAATTGTATGTTGGGATGATGTGGGTTTAATATGTGCATTTTCTCTGAACTGCAGAGCCGACCCCGGCCCCGTCAGTGAGCCCCACCGCAAACGCTACCATCAATGGTACGGCCATCCAGATTCATCTCCTTTGCATTCATACACACCTCAGAACGCATACCTACGTAATTTAAAGCCCATTGCCAATTGCAAAGCCCAATGCCAATATTTTATCAACCATAAAATATAAATAAAGAGCCATAAAATATAAAAATGTACCTGCATCCGTTCATAACACAGAACAGGCTATACAATTTGATGTGTCTGCTTTTTTACTGTTTATTGCTGAGGTAGAAAAATTATTCTGAACAGCACTTTTTTCTGCTTAGCTACCACAACAGCCCCCACCACAGCAGTTGTTCCGACTCAAAACAGCACCGTCACAAGTAAGTACAGCTCTCTGAAAGAATGAAACACTTCCTTTATGCTTTTAAGTTTCACTGAAAATTTGGCCTTTCCACAGATGTCACGTCTGCGTCTCCTACTCCTGCTCCTTCTCCATCCAAATCATCCACATTTGATGCCGCCAGCTTCATCGGTGGAATTGTGTTAGTCCTTGGCCTTCAAGCTGTCATCTTTTTCCTTTACAAGTTCTGCAAATCCAAGGATCGCAACTACCACACCCTGTAACACACTGCTACCTGGAGGCACCACACGGCACCACAAAACCCACAGTCCGACCCAAAAAAGAGAGACAGACACATTGTACTCACAGATTTTTAAATACTCTTGTAATTTCCCATGTTTAACCTCATATTTGACATTTAATTTCTGTGACTTGAGCTTTGGTTTGTTAACGTTAGAGCTCTCACAAGCACTCGAGTTCATTAACACAAATACACCCAACACAGAGTAAATATGCATTATTCCCAACTTCCAGTGTTAATTTCAGGTAACTTTACTAGAACAGTATTTTATATAGTTGCCATGACTGATGGTTTTCAATATTCCACCAAGTCCTTCATCATCACCATGTTCAGAAATATATCTATATAGTTCAAGACTGAATGAACAAAGTTTTTCCCATTCATTTCAAATTTGTTTTGAATTTTCATCACATAGTCCTTTGGGTTGTATCTGTCCGTGTGTGGTGTGTGATCTTAACCCCCCCCCCCCCCCTTTTTTGGCCATTCCTCTTACTTGCGCCAACCAAGAGAGCCAAAATGTTGCAATAAATTACATTCCCCAGCTTAGTCCCTCACTGTTAACCATCTACAGTTAGAGAACCAGTAGACATCAGTTCTCAAAACTAGTTAAAACCGGCATCTCGCTTCTTTTTTCTCCCCCAAATATGTCAGTGGAGTGCTGGGTAATATCAGAGATGCATTATATTCCCATAGTTAGCATCCTGTCATTCTGGGGGACTTGCCAGCATATCTTAAGTTATACTTTTGGGAGTTTATGTGGATTTGAAACAATAAAAGCTCAGCCAATCCAGTTCTACTAACAGCCGAAATGAGTCTTCATTAGAATTAGTAGATTCTGCCGGACATGCGAATAGAATGAGGCACTATGAGAGTGGAGGATCCATGATCCCATTCAGAATGATTGACAGTTGAGTCAAAGTGCCTTTTTAGGTGGAGGCAGTGGCTTGCTGCCTTAAAAGTGAGCCTTAAAAGTGTGAATGTGTTTGTGTTGGGCCTCCGTCGAGGCCAGGCTCTGTGTAAGTGTGACTGTATGTCAGTGTGTTTATAGACACGCATGCGTGCTTGTTTCGATGATGTAGATCTAGTGTCTGCCGGCTGGACTGATTGCTATATTATACAGAGTAGATAATTAAAAGTTAATTCATTTGTTGGATAATGTGTCATGGTTCCTAAAAGCTCTCAGTTCTGGAGGTTTATTTTTTTGCTAGCGCAGAAACGTTGGTTGGATGCTAGCACTCCCTTTCAAAAACATTGATATTTGTACATAATCAGACCTCTTTGACCATAAACTGAATCAATATCGTTAAATATAAGGCACTAAAATGTCTTAAACTGAGGTGTAATACTTCAGGGTGATTAAAACAGGCTTGTAATTTGATCCTGATATTTTTTAGCAGCCTTTGTGATAAATACCCTAAAGAGAACTGAAATATGCCCTAGAAAAGTGCATTCAGGATATGTTTTGCTTATTCTGTCATTTTGTTTTTCTGTTGCTACAATTATCTGAAGATTTTGATGCAGTCTTAGAATAGAGCTAAGTCAGTCTCATAATTTAATGCTTGGGTTTGATTTTTTGAAATCTAGTTACTGATTTTGGGTAGATTTGATTCAAATGCAGAATTGACCTACACTACGCCTAATTCCTGCCTTGCTGAGTGTATTTCGTTTGGTACTCTGTTCATAAAATCATTTGTCTGAGTAGTGTGTTGGCACGTTTATAGGCCGAGGGCCTGTATATTTTTTTCCCCCTTCATTCCTGTGTTATGAAATTTGAAATGTAATAATCTTGATTAGCTTGCAGCTAATAACTTCCTCTGCGAGTCAGAATGTCATTGGCTTGGGAAGTGATTTGCGTTATTTGGGTTGCAGATTTTGTAATGGCAGAAATGAATTGTTTTGTTTGGTGCATGCTTTCGTTTTCATCTGCTTTGTTGACATCCTAATGTCAAAGTGTTTCATTCCCAGCATGTTTCTCTGAAGATGACTGTTAAGGCCTCACTTTCTTTGTTGAACCACTCTAATTGCTTGTCCATTGTCGTATCACAGTGCTTAAATGCCAACGGTGTCTATTTTAGCATGAGTCACTGAAAAGCTGCTATGATGCTTCACAAGCTTCATCGTGCCTATAGTGTAGTCAAATGAAATCCTATTGTTTGCCATTTCGCTTCAGCTTTGCCAAATTAAAAACACTGTTTACTTAAGAAAAGTTCAGAATGCACGGTGTTTCGATTGTGTATTCTTTTTCAATAATGAACATAAAACACAATTACACAACTCATCACAGTATTGTCTGTTTAGCATCAGGCTACATCCAAAGATTCCACTTAGTTGCACATGGATTTTAGCTGTGCATGCAAAGGGCTGTAAAGGACATGCTACATTTTCGGGTGAACTGTCTGTTTTAATTCCATATTCAGAGCTCAGTGAAGGATGCTAATGTTTGAGAAGGTAAACGGCTCAAAATCCTCACACTCAGAGAATTCAACCTAACTTCAAGTAGTCTGTGGCCTTGATTTCTTATGCCTTTATGTTTGTGTGCATGCATGCATCAGATTTCCACAGAAACAGCCATAACAGTGCCATATTCTGTCATCGCTCTGAGCTAGTGTTGCATTCCTTGCTGCACCTTTTGAAGATGAAGTGCCTTAATTATTTAAGATTAGACGATGAAGATTACTATTGTCATGAAGACTTGCACTCAAAGGGACTTGAATGTTTTAGAGTGAAGCTTTGGTTTATTGAAGTTGTGAGTGGATAATGAGAGATACATGGAGTATAGCATCTTGCTTGTGCCACCATTTTGTTATCTAATTGCTAAGATTTAACTGAATTTAATGTTTTTTTTTTGTTTTTTTTTAATGACTGTAATTACCTTTGGCCCATTGTCCAGTCGTGCATTTTTTTTTTTATTGCTTCACATAAACATGCACATGCCCCACATACACTCTTGTCACTTAGAAGACGCTTGCTGTTGCCTTAATTGTTTTATGCTCTATTATGTTGGTTTTATTTCTCTGGAACTCTTTCTTTTGTTCTTGTGTTTTCTCTCGTTTCGGATCTGCATTCGCAATTAGGTTGGAAATGTGATTAATTAATTAAAGTTTGAATATTGTAAAACGGTTGTGGGTGTTGTTTTATGTTGTCTTTTTCTTTAAGAAACCTTTGTGACTGACACTTTTACGGTACCATATATAATTTCGGCCACCATCGAGGTTCATTCCCACCGCAAGAGTTAAATAAATAGTTACTTGTGACTTTATATCTCCAGATGCACCATTAAATCTGGCAAAGTGGCATTTTTCACAATTGTTACTTTATATCTCGTCTGAAGTGGAAATGGGCTTCCATAGGCGACAGTTCGCAGAATATAAGGATTGTTTTTTTTTTCAGTGTAAAGGTTTTTAGTGATGCTTTTGGCAATTCTTTTTAAAAGCTGCTAGAGGTGATATAATTGTCCAGTATATAATTGTATTTAGTTATTTTACACACAAAACATTAACTCTCTCTCTCTGTATATACTCTAGGAATATCGAGGTGGAGAAACTCTTATTATTGAGAATAAAGAGCCTTGAAATAACAAAAGTTTACATAAGTCCAGTGAGAATTCTCATTAAAATGTCTTTTAATCCCTGGACTATATTTAATCTATTTCAATGTCCCTGTGTCCTAGAAAACAATCCTTAAAACACACACACACTGTAATGTTTAACTAACAGGATATGCGCTCACCCTGAGGGTCAGCTCTATTCTTGCTTACTTTGCATCAAATGCCTAGGTTTCTTCTCTGGACAGGATGTGCATGTGTTGGGATTCAATGTTTTCCCTCGTATCACACTACTGAAAAGATGACTATAAAGGTCATGAATCATTTAAGAGAAATGCAGTATTACAAAGACATTTTGCATGATGCACTGTAATAACCAGTCAACATGCCGATATCATAATCATGGATTGTGAGCACCAAGAATCAATGATATTACATTGTGTTTGCCAGTACTTCCTGTATTCAAGAGTTTATGCAATACTGATTTAATCTGTACTGTGTCACAAAGCATAATCCAATAAGACCGTATGAACAAAACGGTCTTTTCTTTTCTGCCTGGTTACATGTAGAATGCTTTTGTTCATTTTTGCCATCTGCTCTCCTCTCTTTTATATTTTTTCATATTTGTGGTTTTTCAAGGTGTAAACCTGGTGACCGTCGTCACTTGTGGTTGTAACAAGATCAGATATCGGAGAATGGGATCATTTTGTTGTGGAAACTGTGTAGGAAACTGTGTGTCAGCTGATTGTAAATCGCATAAGAAACCACACAAAAGCTGATGCTGCAAGAACACTTTTTTTTCCCTCACGTTTTTCGTCACCATCACTACCTTTCCGGGTGTTACTTTCTCACACTTGGAATAGGTGAAATAAATAAAAAGTCTTACAAACAGGCCTTTTTTCATTATTTAGTGATTGTATGACAGGACTTAATTCTATCCATTGGATGGTGAAAAGTGATCAAAGTTTAGACTACAGATAAATAAGAAGCCAAGTTGGTCTGTACTATAAATATATGTAGATATTTTATTTACAAAATATTCAAAAAAAAATATTAACAGAAATAAAAAGCAATTAAAAATCTCAGAGTCATTCAGAGATATATAGGTTTTTGGAGTAAAATCAGATGAGTCAGTGTTTTCTGATCTTCTGAGGGCAAATTTCAGGTATCATTCCAGTGTTCTCTTGAGGTGCTATAACTCTTCTAAGCCCCGGATGTGTGTTTCAGGACAATGTAACTATGTCTCCCATGCAATGTCCTGTCTGCGGAGGCTAGAGCACAGTTTCTGTGTCTCTCTGAGGAGCCTCAGGGACTCTTGACTGCTCCTGCTCTGTTTCTGTTCCGTGCTGGCCGAGGCTTTGACAGGGGACGGTGGCAGTGGTTGTACCCCACTCTGTGCCCTGGTTTTGCGCTCTACACTGGCGGCCCTATGATGCTTCTGCTGCTTTAGCCTGGGGCTATGAGATGACTGGGAGAGTTTCTGAACCTACAGGAGCAAAAACAGCTTGATATACATCAGTGTTTTCTGTAGGATGTTTTTATTTAAATACTATTACAAACTAAAAAAAACGGTTGAAACTGTAATGTGTAACTTCAGCTGTAACAAAGTACAAACGTACTGTTTGCTGATGCTTGCGCAGTTTGGAGATTTGAGCTGCTTTCTCCTCCATTCTCTTGACCAAACAGTCCAGCTCTCGCTCCAGATCGTCATGAAGCTCTTGTTTAGAGGTCTCGTCTATCTGCTTGACCAGCTCCTGGTGTTCCCTGTCACACACACACAATGTTTACATTGTATCCTACTGTCCCTGTCAATGCATTACAAAAACTAGTCTTGATGGTTAAGATAGTGTAACTCGCAAGCTCATCTGTCCCAGCTCATCCTGAAGGGCGAGCAGAAGATCAGAAAGGCTGCCCAGTGTGGAAGCTGCTGTGCTGGGGGAGGACGGAGGTCTGCGCTGGTTCTCAGAAACAGACTTCTGCAGTGCGCTGACTCTCTCACACAGCTGTGGGTTTCTGTGCTTCATCAGGTGCAAAACACTCTGAACATTGGCATTGACTGAGTGACTGGGACTGGTTGCCTGAGAGAGAGAGAAAACCGCTCAAGATAACATTTATTATTATCATAAATACTGAACAGTTGCTGCTTAATATTTTTGTGGAAATTGTGTTTCTTTTTTCAGGATTCTTTGATGAATAGAATCAATAGAATATAAATAAATATTTGGGGGGAAAAAATATTTTGTAACACCATAAATGTATTTACTGCCACTTTTGTGTAATAATAACCATGTATAAATGTAAATAATAATCAAGTTATGTGTCGGGGTGAGGTCATACTGACTGTTCCAGCCACAAACGTGAGGCGTTTAGCCTTTGGAGTGGGAGGCACCTCCACCTTCACTGAGGAGGGCTTCTGACATAATATGAAAGAAGAAAATATTAACACAACTCAATGCAGAATACATCTGTAGTATTCTGTTCTGTAAATATACTGCCACCTTGTGCTCACTATACATTACTGCAGAGCATTGTTTTTTACCTTGCAAGAGGCCTTTTCTTTCTTCTTTTTCTTGCCTTTAGGTTGAGTCACAGCAGAAAGGGAGAGGAGATTGTTTTTAAGTTCTCGCTGCAACTGATGCCAAGAAAAGCAATGAGACGGCATGAATGCATAAATTTAAAAAAAATGGCTTTTTAATAAAAGCTATTTTTTTCTATGGGGAAAGTTGACATGATTTATAAATCTATTTTTTGAAAATATGTTTGCAATTCTGCCTCTTTTTTTGTTTTACCTCCTCTGCTTTCTCCTGCACAATTTTGCGTTCATGTTGCTCCTCTAAAAGTTTCTGTTCTAAGAGCTCAATCTTCCTCTGTAGATGAAAGACACCACAACAGATTGAAAAAAGAAAACTGTGTCCATGTGGATTTTTTTCCCTCCCAAATTACCTGAGTGCATGTAGCCCAGGTGGTTAGCCAATGTGCATATCATATGTTTGTACCTCAGCTATAGACTGTGTACTGGTGAGTTTTAGATACTCTTTTTCCAGTCTTTCCAATTTGTTGAGCTGTGTCTGCATTTGTGGGTCTGTATGTGTGCTTTCCCTACACACGGAGTCCTAAAAACCAATCAGAACAGAGAAAAGGAGAAACAGAGAGAGAATAAGAGAGGCTTTGAAAGCTCAAAAGCTCTTGAGTTTGTACACAAGCTGTATCTTTTCATATGAGAATTTACTAAATGTTTAAGCTCTTGGAATATAGTGCACAACCTCTTTTGCTTTTGTCTGTTTGCTCACCTGTCTGTCTGTGTGAGTGATTCTCTCTCTCTTTGCACACTCCACCATTTTCCTCATGTAGTCGAGCTGTTTTTCCAGCAGAGAGCAGCGTGTTTCTGTGGAATGAAGTTTGGAAACCAGCTCTGAAGGGAAGAAGAGAAACAGAGACAACTTTGTACACTCTAATTTAATACAGTACTGGACTTTCCAATTATTATTTAAACAGACCAAAACCTGTTGTGGAACACTTTTACCTTTCCTCTGTGTAGAGTGATTCTCTTGTGTGCTGTGATCCAGTTCTCTCTGTGCAGAAGCATCCGCCTGATGTCGAACAGTCTTAGAGAAATGCTGGACGTTCCTCTCTGCCTGAACTCTCTCCAGCTTCAAGCGTCGCATCTTCTCCTGCAGTGTTTTCAGGGCTGCTATCACTGCTGTTCAAACACAGGAAACATTTACATTTGGTTTTATATATTTGGTTACATAATATGGTCCTCGGCATCTAATAACTCAATTCACCTCTGCTTCCAGCATCAGGCACTGTTTGATAAAGCTGTGGGCTGATGTCCTGCACACCTGAGCTCTTTCTTTCCTGTGGATGTGTGGCTGTGTTCATGTACAGAGGTCTTGACAGCTTCTCTGGAGGTTGGTAAAAACTGCCAACATAACTCTGTTTAGATGGAGAGTCCAGATTTAGACTCTGTAATCCAGAAAGCAAAAATGAACAGATTATTCATTTTTATTGCGAAAACCAACACTTTGGATGAGCGAACGATAATAATACAGTTATATATACCGAGTCATCGTCTTTAGAGGAAAAAATGGCTGTTAAATAATACAATGCAGTCAGAAAACAGCAAAACTCACTAACGAAAAAGCAAGTTAGCCACATTGTTGTATAAAAATATATTGTAACACTTTAAAGTCAAGATACATTTCCTGGATAATTAATTAAATGGCTGTGTGTCGAAACCTAGACAGCTAACGTACTTTCTAGGCTAAATAAACGTTTTACGAACCCAAAACTTGTTCTCTAGGCTGCTAACGTTACGTACAAAATGTGAATAAGCTAATAAGGCTAACGACTGTGATACAGCAATGTAAACATCGCTAAGAATAATAACAACCGCAATAAAGATATTTAGCATAAAGCATCTATACCTGATCTCTGAAGTGATCCATTATGAATTAGTCTCTTCGATACACATGAAAGACTAAATGATGCAGCCTATTCATCGGGTGAATTAGCTGAAAGTGTCCTGTTAACAGCTGTAGCCGACAGCGCCGCCCAGTTTCAAATTTCCCTCTTCTTTTACCGCCCTCAGTGGGCGTAAGTTCCGCATGCACACTATGACCACAGCTTCTTCAATATATATTCAAATAAGATAGATAGATAGATAGATAGATAGATATGTGCACTATTTGTAAGCAGCCCAGCTGCATCTGCTTTGGCAATATAAATGTATAGTTTTTGTCATGCCAATAAAGCACACTTAAATTGAAATGATAGATAGATAGATAGATAGATAGATGACATACTTTCAGCAATAAAGTGAGTTGGCAATGCTGGAATTCTACTGCCCCAGGCACAACCTCAAGGTCTAGGTTATTAAATAAAAATAATAATAAAACCACAAATTTAAACTTATCTTTCCAGTTATTTCTGAATTAGTCATGTTGACAACAAACATATTCTACTTGTCATCCAGTTCTATTTTTATTGAGGATGCCTTCATATAATAATACAGAGGAACTTTGAAACAAAGAAGAGGGCCATTGCTCATATTTGTAAAACAGTAAGAGGTGGCATAGTCAAAGCTATTCTGTTTTAGAGATTAGATCACATATTTCCTTTGAATCATATAGCTGAATATCTGGTGAAAGCTTTGCATTAATCATAAGGGTTTTGAGATAAACAAGTGGTGGCGGTGCCCCTGCAGTTACCAATGTTTTTTGTGGCTATTGGTATTTGTAGTTCTGCGTAGTATTTGTGCCGCCAAGAGAACGTTGATATTAACGAGCGTCTGAACTACAATTCCCTTTTTATTTGCATTGGGAGGCGCGGCCTGACAGGAACGCCTTTCTAATCGTTGATTGGTGCGCCGTGAGCATATTTCCGCCCATCAGCTTTTTTTGTAGAACACTATTGGACTGTGGTAACTGTCAATCAATTGTTAACTCAAGCCGCTGTGCAAAGGACTGAAATCGACTGAAGAGCCAGAGCGCAGGAAGGTTTCATTCAACGGCAGTGGGGACGACTAGAGAGAATGTGAATTTAGTAAGTATTTTTTTCTGACATATTTTGCACATTTTTAAAAAAAATAGAACGCGCTTAATAATTACTGACCATACCTGTGACTTTATTAATTGTGTAACCTTTGAGGGATATGCTTGATGGCTAATAACAGAACTTGAGAACGTCATTCAACGGTTTTTTAGAATGTGCCTACTGTATAATATCATACTCAGTTTCTTTGGTAAAATAACCAGTTTTATAGCAAAAGCTATGGAGAATTATTTCCCTAGACATTTGAAAATGTGTCAGTTCTACTGTTTAAACAACGGAAAACAAAAACCCTAACAACTTTTGTTTGTTATAGCATTCAGAACATTATAAATACACATCATTCGTATAATGCCTGCTAAGACATGCACTTGCAAGTCTGTTTATACTAGCAGGATAATATGGAACATTTTTGGAGGGATTTGCAGAATTCCTTTGCCAGCTTGAAGCAGAGATGATTGGTTTAGGATTATTTTAGCTATATTAATAATTGGCACACATTTTTGTCTTATGCATGGCTCAGTCATTCAGGTGTATAACTGAAGAATAGTAGACTGTTAACAGTGATGGATGTGAGAGATGCTGCGGGAAGGTGGGATGCGCTGGGCAGTCGAGACTCCAGCTCCAGACACGCAGCGATGGAGCTCATTCACCAGGAGGTGATGAAGATAATAGAGACCATGGGGCCGATACCGGACCCGCAGTCCTCCTCTCCCCCAGCCATGAATGACAGTCTGTCCAGTGATCTCAGCGCTCTCCTGACTCATGTCCTCATGCTCTCCAAACGGTGTCCTTATGAAGACATCAGGAAGAAATGCATGTGTTTGCTTCAGAAGGTTCAGGTCGGTACTTTAATAATTATTGAGTTAATAGTAAAGATGTTGATTGTATGTTCAACAATTTCTGTACATGATCTATGTGTCTTAAAAAAAAAAACACCCTTGCATATAATATGTTGGTGTATCATTGTACTACATTTATGCAGACCAAGCCCCATGTATTTGTACCCACCCAGCTGTATAAATGTATAGTCTATTGGTGGAAAGAGATTAATTTCTTTACATCCATGAATTTTCCACAAAATTTTAAAAATGTTAACGTTAAAGGCACAATATGTAATTTTTTCCACTAGAGGGCACGTATTCAAAACAAACAAAGAAACAAAGGCGTAGTTAGATGACGCCGTGACTGGGTGTGGAATCATGGGAGTTGTCGTCTTCATCCCCACAGCCGAAGCAATCCGATGGGACTCGGGCAGAAATCATGTTCATGGATGAGCTAATGTATTAAAGATTTATTAACGTCGTAGTATGAAGCAGGGTGAGGCTGAAAGCCGTCGAAGCGAAACGAGGCTGCTGAAGCAATTGCTAATGAGAGACGAGCGTGACACACAGCTCGAAAGCAGCGGAGCTTTTATTATGCCACAGTCGACCGCTTCCGCTCCTTCCGGTCGTGCGTATGTGGGGAAAAAAAAGCAGCACTGTTTTATCATACTAGATACATTTGAAAGTTCTGTTATAATGCTACTCTGTGCGGTCGTCACCGGTCTATTAAAACGCACAACATATTAAAGCGTCTTTGATGTTTCCATGTTTTCTACAAAACAAAACCGGAAATCGAGGGGCTATTACGTCATTGGCAGGCGCCATGGGTGCAGCAGGCGCAATGATATTACGCAGCACCTGAAAATAGTCCCCAGCA
>NW_015661872.1:815620-830047 GCF_001515625.1 Sinocyclocheilus rhinocerous | reverse complement strand
ACAAAACCGGAAATTGAGGGGTTATGACGTCATTGGCAGGCGACACAATGACACTATGGACACGGTCCGTGTCACTAGTTAAAATTGCTTATTTCTCTGGATTTAAACATTCTTCGAAACATTTGGGATAATGTAAGTACACAAGTCAGCAAAATATATAAAACTGTTCTAGTGGTTTTTGGATATTTTAATAAAAAAATCTTACATATTGTGCCTTTAACTAGAAGAATAGAATATTTCATATACATTTTTTTTTCATATTATTTAATTATAATTATTTAGCTTCAGTTCAATTTTGCTTCAAAAGACATAGCAGTGATTTTTTTTAAACACAGAGTTCCCATGGAACTGTGAAGTGTGATTTCCAGGCTTAAATTGTATTGGAACTTTTGATAGTCAATCTATTTTTTCTATTTATACTCAGTTTTAAGTATTTTTGCCTGGATAGTTACTTGTTGCTAGTGGGATATTCTATAAAATGCTTTTTTGTTTTTTTAAATCCTAATCCATTCATCTCATACAACTGGAAAATCATGGAAAAGTAATTAAAATTGGTCAGAAACTACGGGAACCCTTGAAGGGCCATTTATTCTTAAAAGGCAATTTGCAAGTAATAAATAAGTGGGATTTTTGGTTTTGGCTCTGCCATTAATGATGTTCTCCTGTGATCCCATGTTATTTTCATTCAATTTCAAACCATACTAATAGTATATATGCCAGAAGCTTATAAGTGAAGACTGAAAGAAAATGTAAGAAGAATATTTTGAGACTGCAGATAGACAAGATATGATGAGGTGAAGTGTAGCAGTTATTATGTTTGTTGTTTACACAAGCATGTATTTGTTTATACAGGATTGCATGTACGCCACATCTTAAAATAGCTCTGCCTGGGTTGAGGAAGCTAGGGGACTGGGTCATTTATTACAGTATTTGAGGCTTTTTGTGTCACAGAGTTCACTGGAGGAATCAGAGAGAATCAGGGGCTCTCCTTAGTCACAGATGCTGTTTAAAGGTTTACCAGAACATCTAAATCCATTTGGCCCATGTCTGTACATTGAATGTGATTGGCCATTATTTTCCTATGATCCTAAAGTGTTGAGAATCAGAGTCAGAGACGAAGCTTTAGATGTCAGAATATTAACATGTACTTGTTGCAGATTGCTTTGTTAGTGTTATTTTTTTGGATCAGCAACTTTGGTAATTAACAAATTACCAAATGTGGGATTAATTAACCCAAAATGTCACATTACTAAAAATATGCAAAGACACAAGACACGTTTACAAATAGTTTTAGATCATATATATATATATATATATATATGTAATCATTTCCTATGCTATTTATACAAAGCCCTCTCTTTGCATAAATAGGTTTTGTTTTGTGTTGTTAGATGCTAGGATGTTCCTCCCTTGTTTTGTGTTGACCTTTTAACCCTTTCTGCTTACTGTATCAGTGGTAAGCCGTCTGCTCTAATATCCGGAATTATGGGATTCAAGGGGCCATGACAAATGAGGTCACAGCAGTAGAGAAAACAAAATAAAATTGACCTTTTGATCCACACCACACCACACCACACAGATGCTGGCAGGCGTAGACACACATTTAGGATGTGACCTCAGAAAGCAGTAATCCAAGAAAAAAATGATTACTGATATAATACTGCATTGTTTTGTCATTGTGGTTGGTGCAGCCCACTTGCTTGATACCACACTTACAGGATGTGTCCTCTGGTTGTGCATCACACCTGAATGAGTTGCACCAGAATGGGCATTGTTCATTGTGAGCGTGTTTATGTGTGTGTTTGTGTGTGTGTGTGTGTGTGTGTGTGTGTGTGTGCACTAATGCATGTTTCTGCAGTGATAAGCCCTGAGAAGCTGTGGATAGAGAGACAGATCTAGGTCAGTGTCAGTCCACTGGTCTGAAAGGAGTTTTAAAAATGATATAAGATGCCCATATTTCCTAAGGCCCGTATTTTGTTCGTTATGGCTCATAGTGTCATATTCTCATTTGCAGATGGCGCTAGTTGTCTGTGAATTAAATATTCAAAGTACTTAACTTTGCAAATTATATACACAAAGATGATTTGATGAATAATATTTATATTTATGTTCCCATATTACTTATTTTGATTATTATAAGGGCATTTTCGGTCCAAGCAAAGGTGTTTGACCCTAAATATGAGCCTTCAAGACGCCAGGCTTCCTGGAATAATGTTGCAGTACAGTGCTGAAAATGTTCATTATAGAGACAGTAAGACATGTTACAGAAAGCCTTAGAGGAGTGTATTTGTTGCCCACCCAGGCTTTGAAAATGATTCCTTCCCTTAGGTCTTAAATTAGCTTTGGGCCTTGTGAGGGTCATGTGGATTGGATGTGTGTTTGTGTGTGTATGCGCGCATGTGTGTGTGTGTGTTTGTTATGTGTATGGAAGCTGGGTGTCACCAGGGTACTTGGCACCGGTTTAGTGAGCTGGGTGCTAGTAATGTTAAGTCTACATGTCTGCAGTCTTAGTGGTGGTTATTTTCTAATGCAAAATTATTTAATCCGCTATTGCATGCATTAAAGCAATGTTAAAATATTTCATTCTTGCATAAAATAGGCCTCATTAATAAAATAATTTTAACAATTTCAAATTTGGTGAGCTACATTTTTGAAAGAAGTCTTGATCTTATTTGATCAAAAATACAGTAATAAGGCAATATTGTGAAATATTAAAATTAAAAAAAAAAAAAAATTCTATTTTTACATGTAATTTTTCCTGTGATGGCAAAGCTACATTTTCAGGAGTCATTACTCCAGTCTTCAGTATCACATGATCCTTCAGAAATCATTTTAATATGGTGATTTGGTGCTCAAGATTCTTTTTTTTTTTCAGGTTTCTTTTAAGAAAATAGTTTTTTCACATGGAAATTATTTCCCCTTAACAGTATACTATGCCTAAAAAGCCAAAACATAGCCATCAGGATGTAGTGTGACCAAAACAGCCTTTTATTATAAGTCTTCTCTTCATTATTAACAAATTTATTGCCATTTTGTATGCACTGAAGATGAAAATGTGATTGCAGACTGATGAAAATGGGTTTGTCACCCTAAGGCAGCATTGTGCAATAGAGGGTTAAGCGAGTAGAAAATAAAAGGATAAATAGACACTTTATTTATACTTCACCTTAGAGAAAGAATATGAGTGGAAAACAATCTGCAGAGTGTGTTTTCTCCCCATTTAAGGAAGGGGGCTAACATGACAGCATGGAGTTCTGCCGCACAACAACCCCACGATTGGGGAGGGGGACTTGTTTGTGGTAACTCCTCTGAGGGGAGGGTGAAATCCTTAGAAACCTCTCTCAACTCTAGGAATTGAGGAATAGTACTGCCCTAGAGGAATGACGCCTATTTGGTTGTGAAAAATGGCCTTGTTCCAAAAAAACAAGTCTTTGGATGGAAAATGGAATGAAAGACATACACTCCCCCAAATACTCAGTACACAACATAACACCACACAGTTAGCACTTTGGCTTCTAAGATGGTGTGCGTATGTGACATTTTCTCTCCCCTGCTGGTTCGGTCTGGGAGTGTTGAGCTTTGTTAATGCTTTTATGAGGGTGCTGTCAATGCCACTTCTGTTGATCTGCACAAACACCTTATGAAATAAGTAGGATGAGGAAAGCAGTGCAGATGAAATACAGAATCTGCTGTTGGCAGAATTACGAATGTGAAAGATGAGGACAAGGCAAGTGAGCACAATTTTTTAGAGTGTTGGATGTTATGCTGTGTACAAGGATCAGATTACAGCCCATCTGTTGTTGATTAATATGAATGAATGCATGTAAAGCTGTGCACATGGATTTGTTTTGGGAAAAATTTCAAACTTTTACATGTTATAGTTAGTTTTGGAATCGACATAGCAGATCAAGCCCCAGTGGTCAGGGAGGAGACCTATTTTTTTAGATTACGTCAAATGTGTGCAGCAGTGTTGACTTTTACTCAAAATGGCATTGAAATCACGTCATGAATGTTATATAAAAGCTGTGTTTGGCAACTGGACACTGACAATACTGTGGTGATTTGGTGAGTTACCACAAAACCAAGTTTTTCCCATAGTGTAAAATTACGAACACCAGAGGGTGCCATTACCTCATAATAAAACCACTTACTAATTTGACTGCCTTAAGCTTGATACAGTGGAAATTTCCACCACTTGACCTGAAAGATGAGATAAATGCTTGCAGAATTGTTTTATTTCTTTACTCCTTGTGTCAAGAAAACAAATAGGATTAGATTGCTAAATTAATGTCTACAATACCATTATATCCAAATAGCAGTTGCTCAGCTAGCAGACCCATTACATGCAGGAAAATTACATCACACATACTGAACTGTGATGTCAAAGGCGAGAAAAAAATATCAACTTAATTCTTTTAAGATCCCTCCAAACAAGGATTGGCTATTGGTAAAACATCTACTGAATTATAATTTACTATGCTTGCAGATGCAATTTATTTCGAATACACAGCTAATTTTGAATTGCTGGATGATTTAGTTACATCTATCAGCAAGGTCTGTGCTATCCAGCCAAACTTTATCCCCGTGGGCTAAATAAGTGAACATGTATGTCAGTGTGTCATAAGTATAGTATAAGTATAGAAGATTGAAATGCTGTAAATGTTAAATATGGAGCTCATAGATATTTGTGTTTGTGTGTGTGTGTGTGTGTGTGTGTTTATACTCTATAAAGGGCTTAATGAGAGCTTTCGCAACTGTTCATGTGTTTGGAAGAGAAAACCAATGTTTAACATTTTCATCAAGCACATCATGGACAGGTTCTGGACACTTTTTTATTGTTGTGAGAAGTACTTTACCATGATAGCCATCTATCCATAAAACCACAAATGAAGATTTCCTATGTTCTGTGAAGTGCATGTTAAACCCAGGCAGCTGTCATTTAGTTTTTATAGATGTAAGCACCTCTGACATCTCAATGCTTCTCAATGAATCTTTCACATTTAAAGTGTTCTTTGTGTTTCTATGAGAGAAACTGATTCAGTTTATTGAAATAAACATCTGCTTTCATTCTTCAGACATAAATCCTTTTTGGTGTAACCTTGAAGTTGGAGACTGACATTTTGATATATCACACTTGTGTCAGATGATCACAAACCACCTTGAGAAGTTTCCATCTTCGATTATGGCCACATCCGGGGCACCAGAAGTAGGGGGGATAAGTTGATTTTAGATGCTGTATTTTTGCAAATAAAAAGATGCAACGTGAGCCACAGCCACATGTGCCACAGAACCCACGTGTAACCAGACCCAAAGAGGAAGTGGTATTATTTTGTGTGTGTGTGTGTTGTTATAGAGCATAAGAATGTCATAGGTAAAAAAAAAAAAAAACGGAAATTCGAGGGATGTGAAATAGAGAACAGAAATAGACTGAGTTGTCAGGCGAAGTAGAAGAAGAAATCTGTTTGGAGATTGGATGGTCTGGTGACTGTGCGGGATACTTTGAGTCAAAACCTAAAAATATTCAAACTGACCATTAACCTTTATTGCATCACACTGTCCATGTGCATTCTCTCCATAGCATCACTTTTTGTTATTCTAAAGTAACATCTGCTTTGATCCCAGTATTTGAGCTTTATGGAAGCCATTTTCGTTTCCTGTGTAATTTTATTTTCATTGGAAAACTACAGAAAAAGACAATGGCAGGTGTAGGATGGAAAATCCTCTTCATTTTAATAAAGCCCCCCTATATATGTGCGTCATTTTCCACTGGGTTGGCAGAAACTATTTGCTGCAGCCATTGTGAAGCCACATTTTGCATTAACACTATGTTCTAAAGTTTGACAGAAGCATGACGCACAATACTTGGCCAACATGGGCGAAAGAGCGTGCCTCTTGAGGAATGCCGAGATTACATTTCAGTGTTTACATTGTGCATTGGGATTGGTATGAATCTCCAGTTAATGCAACAGTGGAACAGGCCTTGCATGCTTATAGAGTCAATTCACGTCATTCATCCTTGCAAGTAGCATCTTCTTCTTTGTTGTGATTTGATGCACTGTTTAAGCATCTCAGCAGGTCTTCTGATGGAACCTGTGGAAAGCTTGGAAAGCTTTCTTTGATGGTTATATCACTCTTAGCCTTTTACTGGTACAAAGTGTACATAAATTGGAACCCAAACAGCTTGGCATGTCTGCAAGCAACAGATCACTGTGATGTCTGAGGCAGTGAGAAGTTGAAAAATTAGAAAAATGAAGTCAACAAAGATGAAAAGACAAACTCATTCATAAGTAAACTTTGAGAGGTGGAATGTTTAGAAGTTGAATAAAAGGAGTGAGAGATGAGTCACATCTAGAGAGAGATAGGGAGAGTGAGGAGTGAAAGGAAGAACAGAAAACAGGGCTATCAATTTCGTAAGCTGAATGTTAGCCATGTTTATGTCTCCCTCTAGACCCTTGGCATTTTCCGCCTCTCTGATCAAACACACATAGTGCTGTTACTTTGGTACAAAGCTCATACTTAAAAATTTAATGATACCAATCTTTCTGTTATGTCTGTTGCAACTAAATTAATCTTCTGTGGTATAAATAACAAGATTAAAAATACTTTTAGACTCAATTTAGTTTTTTTATATGTAATTTAATTTAGAATTGTATTAATTAATATATTAATATTAATTAATATATATATACATATTCATAATATTCATAATATTCATAATTTATTAAAGTAAGTTAATATTAATATTTATTCATTTAAATATTTATTCGATTTTTACTTTTTATATCTATATATTTTAAGAAGCACATTTAATTTGTCAATAATTTATATAATTATTTTATTCACTTTTTAATATTAATAATTTAATAAGATAAATACATATTAATTTATTGTTATTATTATTATTTTATTAAATGAGTTAAGTAGTGCATTTGTTTTTACTGTGGTGTTTACATTGATTTAGAGAATCGTAGGTGTTGGCATAGGCCACATGTCAAACTCTGCTCCTGGAGGGCCACTGTCCAGCTCCTAAACACCTGCCTAGACGTTTCTAATAATCCTGAAGACCTTGATTAGTGATTCAAGTGTGTTTAATTAGGGTTGGAGCTAAACTCTGCAGGACACTGGCCCTCCAGGACCTGATTTTGACACCCCTGGTATAGACAGTGAATTTTTTTTGTATGTTCATGTTTTGTTTTGACAAACGTTTGATTGTAGAAAGATCACAGAGCTTTTCCCAAGCTAATCAACATAATCAAAGTGTCACACTCTCATCTGTATTTCCTTATCTTCACAGCAATCTATCTGAGCCACAGAAGTAAACAACTGACAGGCCTGCACCAGTTCAAGCATACAAAAAAAAACCTGATATGGCATTTTGAATGCTGTGCTTGGCGAGGTATGGCTTGATTGCTCTGCCAAGCGGATGGCTCTTAGGACAGGTTTGAATCGGTGACCCGCCTCTAACCCGATTTAGCAACACGTGTGCCAGAGCTGGTGCTGAGTCATTCGATAACACGTTGCACACATTTAGGGAAGAGTATAACAAAACAATCGTGCAATATTCGTCTCTCTCACGAATGGCAGTCTGGTTTGCTTGTTAGTGTGTCTATGTCTGTGTGTGTGCTTGTATTGTTTTGTGTTTTTCAGGCAGACACAACCCCTTTGAAGACAGAAGTCCTGACATTTTTATTGGTATGTCTGGATATGCTTGTATTTTTAGTTGAGGTTTCCACAGCAGTGTCACCTGCCGCCGTCTTCTCTGTCTGGACGTGGGCAGTGTGGTCAGCTGTCTTGACAGTCTTAAGATATTCATGTGACATTATTTTTTTATACAGTATTTATTTAACAACTGAAGGTTAATATCAAACCCAAAGCCACACAGTGGGCCTTATGTGTATTGTTTTTAGTTAGTAGCTGTTGCTAAAAGATATTGCAATGTTATTTTTATTTCAAAAAGGAATCTTTTTTCCACACATTTTTTCCAGTTATTTGAGAAAACACATAAATTAGCTCTTTATATAAATCAGTGTAAAGACACAAGAGCCTGCTAGGAGCCAAATGTGTGCAAATGGCTTGGCTGATAAATTTGTCAGCTTTGGATTGTGTCATGCAATGGCCCTAGTTGAATATGTTGCAATATGATATGCAGCCAAGACTGTTAGCTTGCTTCTGACGATCATAGACTACATAACTTGATCATAACCTTATGTGAACTCATTGGATCATGTGTGTGGGTCAATTTTAGATGCACATGTTATAATGTTCTTGTTTTAGAGCTTGAACTAGAATGATCTTGATGCCTAGAATGACCTTACAACAAATACACAAGCTTTGTGACATGGTTTAAATTGTGGCATGTCAAAACTATTGTAAAACTAAATATTAATTAAACACTAATTGTTTTCCCCCTTTATTTGAAATAAAACCATTTGGTTTACAAATATCTGTAGGTTTGAATTTGATGTTACATAAGTAACTATTTAAAAACTTCTCACAGTTAGGCCCACCATCAAAGCCAGCTTGGGTTTTTCTCTGGTGTATGGATATGTAGTTAAAAAAAATTGAATTATGTTCTGTATCCATACACTACTGTTCAAATGTTTGTTTTGTTTTTTGGGGGGGAAGAAATTAACAAAGGATGCAAGGATGCATTAAATTGATCAAAAGTGACAGTAAAGACATTATAATGTTACAAAAGATTCATTAAAATAGAAAACTTAACTTTAACTGTAATATTTCACAGTATTACGGGTTTTCATCAAATAATCACAGTGATGGTTAGCAATATTATTACAATAAACATAATACATTTAATAAAAAACATTATAAAATGATTACAGTGTAAATTCAAATTTAGACCAATGGATTTCTATAAAAAAGTTGATTTTATTAATATTTTATTTCCAACTTTTTTCCATTTAGCTGCTGAATACGTAATTGTGATCAAGTTTTCAAATGCAGCATTCTCTGGTCAAATATATTTATATAATGACTGCTAAACTGAAAAACTGACTGTTGTCCCTGGCAACCCATCTCTTATAGTGGGGAAAATATTTATTTGATCCCCTGCTGATTTTGTAAGTTTCCCCACTTACAAAGAAATGAAGGGCCTGTAATTGTTATGGTAGGTTTATTTAAGAGACAGAATATCAACCAAAAAAATCCAGAAAAAAACACATTGTATAAAGGTTAGAAATGTATTTGCATTTCAGTGAGTGAAATAAGTATTTGATCCCCAAGCAAAACATGTACTTGGTGCAGCGAGATCTTGCACGGAGCTCCAGACCGAGGCCGGTTGATGGTTATTTTGTATTTCTTCCATTTCCGGATAATCGCACCGACAGTTGTCTCCTCCTCACCAAGCTTCTTGCTGATGGTCTTGTAGCCCATTCAAGCCTTGTGCAGATCTACAATCTTGTCTCTGACATCCTTTGACAGCTCTTTGTTCTTGCCCATGGTGGTGGGAGAGGTTGGAATGGAAGATACAGATTGTGTGGACAGGTGTCTTATACACCTAACAAGCTGACATTAGGAGTAACTTCTTAAAGTGGCAGGACTAATCTGTGTTCCGGGCGGGCGCATAACCAATCTGTGGGAGCCAGAATTCTTGCTGGTTGGTAGGGGATACAAATACTTATTTCACTCACTGAAATGCAAATCAATTTCTAACCTTTGTGCTTTTTCTGGATTTTTTGGTTGATATTCTGTCTCTATCTGTTAAAATAAACCTTTAAAAGTTACCGTTAAAATTAACACTGAGTGTGTGTTTTGACTCCATCAGTAGAGCTAATGGCCAGGTGTTATTGTTTCTGTTCAGTACAGATAGTGCTTTCAGTTGGAGTTATGGGCCAGCCCCACTCCCCAACCAGCTTACTTAATAACTGTCATCAGTATGTGTAAGTGGGGGCGGTGGGGTTCTGAATACCTTCCGATATGGGAGTCTATTTATGCCAGATCCTGACCTCTGCTTCATTAGAATAATAAATCAGTAGAGGGAGAGTGGGAGAATGATAAAGAGAGAGGGAGATGATAAAAGAAAGAGAAGGGGTACAGTGATAAACAAGTAGCAATGTCGCTCATAGACACTGGCTCCACCCCCCACTGCTTTGTTATTGGTTGAGATGCACAGCATGAGCACACCGTGATTGGCTGAGAGGATACACACCTCCAGAATCCTAGAATGTGTTTGTGTCCTGTGTAAAAAAGAACATTGCTAACTGAAAAAAAGAGAGAGTGAGACAGAAGCATGTAGAAGATGGAAAGGGGGCTTGAAAAAGGTGGTGTGAACCATATGGTTGGATATGTCCCAGAAATTTCTAGGAAAACGGAGAACTGTTTGTTTTCGGTGATGTCTGGGAGACAAAAGGAGTTGACCCACATTAAACCGCTGATTCTCCTGCATCCTTAGCTACCCCCCTTTATTGCCCCTGTTTAGGCATTCCTGGAATCATATCCCAAGTAGCTCCCATCTGCCAAAAAAAAAAGTTTTTCTGCACTTAAAAACCACCATACTAACAAAACATGCCTTCATGGTACATCTACTTTTGATTGAGGTATTTCATCATGAGGGAGTCAGACTTTTTGAGAGAAGTTCTATTTCAGTGTCATTCTTGTTTTTCTTCCCATTGGATGTTTACCTAATTTACCTAACTTGATTAGCTAATGCATTCAATTTAATAAAGCCAATTGACCGTTCTAGTAAACAGAGATGTTGACTGTAGAAAATGTGCAGATTTTAATGCATTAACAACAGGAAACTATCTGCAGTGGAAGGCACGGGACCCTTCATTGTGAATGAATCAAGACAAGCTTACTTGTAGGTGTCTGTAACAGTGGGCAGTGTGTATGTCTATTTTTGAAAATTGTGTTGTTTTTGAAGGCTTGATCTATTGCTGTGGTTGTGACACATGCCTTGCACTCTGTATGACCCTCTTTGTGACATTTTCTAGGTTTGTGCAAATGAGAAACAGGTCTGGTACTTTGCATGGCTGCCATATTTTTGACTGATAAACATGACAAACAAGGATTACAAAGAGTGTTACTAAAGAAATACATGCTCAAAACAACCCAAGTATGACGTACTTCCAGTTCACTGAGATACATAATTGCGCTGAGTGGTATTTGGAGGGATGCATGATATTACAATTCAGGCTGATAAGACAAAAAATAATTTTTTATGTTCTGACCAATAATCAATAAATGGTCTAAATTAAACATTATCTAGATATTGATAAATGTAGAGAAAATTTGCTGTAATATTGACTAATATGATACCAATATATCATGCATCCCTATACGTTTGTTAAATTATTATGCTGTAATGCTGTAAGAAGGTATATTTAATTGGTATCATTGTCTATTAGCATGTTAGCAGGGGAGTTGAACCAAGCAGAAGGCTCGAGCTGATATACCACATTTATCGCAGAACATAGCCGAGTGTTTGGGATTGTTGTTATCTAACTGATAGGCCTAATCTTAGTCATTATGTGCTAATAGGAACAAATAAAGAGGCCAGTCTGATCACGGGACAACAAATTATGTGACAAAACTAAATAGAGTTTTATATGCAATAACGGTAGCAAAACCCAAAAGAGGAACATTGTTACACATTTCAAGCTGAGCGAGAGTCTGTGGTTTGTGAGGGCACATTTTGTACTGTCTGTTTGTCTTTGTGTGGTCAGCTGCTAGTTGTTTGGACATGCAATATGACGGTCTAGATTCACCTGCCACCTGTCAGCATACATTTCACTGAAGACATTTAGTGGCTAGCAGTGTTTGGGAAGCTGCTTTGAAACTTCCCAAGTTACTCATAATTAAAAGCAGTTAAACTGCAAGTGAAATGTTTTACACAAGCTACTAACATAAAGTAGCTAATTTAAATATACTGTATGAATTAGTTTTTATATATATATATATATATATATATATATATATACATTAAAAGCAGCATTTATTTGGCACAAAAACAACAAGGATCTCAATTTAGGTATTAAACAGGAATGGGTTGAAAAGAAACATCTAGAAAAGTCTGGAGATGTGACTTCGTCACATTTTTAAAATGCTGGGCCCTATCATACACCCGGCGCAATGCGGCGCCAGGTACGACGCAAGTGTTTTTTGCTAGTTTCGGCCCGACGCAGTTATCATTTTTACATCCTGCGCCACATTGTTTAAATAGCAAATGCATTTGCACCCATTTGGGCGCCCATGGGCATGCTGGTCTGAAAACGAGGTGTGTTCAGGCGCATTGTTGGCGCGTTGCTATTTTGAGGCAACTGAAACAGACTGCACCATTGACCAACTAAAACCTGGTCTAAAGTCAATGGTGCCGTATTTTTTTGTTATTTAAACAGCACGTTAGTAATATGCGCCTAGGCGGGTCCACAACGCGCATACACTCTGCTTATTACACACACAAGAGACACGTAGCAGCACACATACATGCCAAATATGAAAAATTAAAGGATTACAATGTAAAAGATTATTATTGTGTAGGCTACATAAATATAAAAATGCCTGCATGTCATAATGGATAGTCATTGCATGTACCAGAATTAGGCTACCTATTTGCTCGCGCACAAACAGATCCGTTTCCTCTCTGGAGACAAATCTTTGCAAATTCCGCCATGTAAATAGCGAATCCGCCATGGCGCAAGCGCAACTGGCTCTTAAAGGGAATGGGAGATGAGACTCTGATTGGTTTATTGCACGTTATGCCCAAAACACACCCATTACTCATTAAGAGAATAGGGACAACCTTTTTAGACCATGCACCGGCTGCGCAGACCGTTTTTCCCGTCATTAAACTAGCAAAAGAGAAGTCGGGAAAAAAACTATGGAAAAGCAGCGCAGTGTAATGTAAAATTGCATTCTGCGTGAATGGCCCCTTACACTGCATTAAAAGAGTGCAAACAATATCATCTTGTTGCAAGACTCATATGAACATTCCCTGATGTGTAAGGCAAGTAGAAGTAAAGTTCAGAACAGGGTCAAGGACAGGTGTTAGTTACCCTTGAGTTATGAAATAAATCAGTGGCAATTTCTCCCCCCACCCCCATTGATCTACCCCTATCTTGGCTTGTTTACCATCTCAGGATGAAGCTGAAGGAGTTGAGCTGAGGGGAGTTGGTCTGCGTGTGTTGTGTGACACAATGGGGAGAACAGGGAGAGGGGGCTCACATTGTGAATGAGGTAGTGGAAGTGTGTGTGAGCATGAATCTGATCTCAGATGCCTGTTGCAACACAATAGCCCCACCATCTAGCTTTTAAAAGGGTAACTAAATGACAGGACGGACAGTGTCATAAAATGCCTCCCAATAGTTAAATACAGTGCACAAAGTTTTACAAGTATATAATTCTGCTATTGTATAAAATTATGTTTTGGGAACTTGACATACAGTACATTTACTCTTTTGCACCTATAGCTTCTAATGTTAGCAGACATTATAACTCTGTTGACACACACAAAGTTCCTCACATTCCCCTTCTTGTGTCAGTATGTGTTCTATGCGTGTTATCTCTGAATCCCCTCACCCCACCCCTCACATGTTTGTGTAGCAACTCAGTGCTCATTCTCATACTTAAGTCAATCTGTTAAGTAGCTGTGGAGACAAACAGCTCTAGTTTAGCAACTCAGAGAGAGAGAGAGAGAGAGAGAGAGAGAGAGAGAGAGCAAGCAAGTGAAGGAATATTGTTTTGAGAAATGCCGAAGACTGTGATTAGACCTCATTAGGTCTAAAAGGCCCTGAGCCTCACGGCTGAATGCAAGCCTCTGTGTGTGTTGATATGTGAATGTTTGTGTGAGCGCTCGCTTCCCTTCCCCCCTTAAACTCAGCTATGTACTGTTTTTTAGGCCTACCTGTAAGTAGACATGTTTAGACATGTTTGGATCACAGTTGTTTTTTGGGTTGTTACATTTTTTTAAATATTTCTTCATGTTTGATCTACTTTTAGCAGTGACATCGAAAATACACTACCTTTTTAAAGGGTTAGTTCACCCAAAAAAGTTGTATTAAAAATGGTCTTTGATCTTTCAAGCTGTTTAATGCCACTCAGCGGGTGTTGCATGCATCCGTCCAAAAGCAGTTAAAGGGGTCATATGATGCGATTTCAAGTTTTCCTTTCTCTTTGGAGTGTTACAAGCTCTTGGTGCATAAAGAAGATCTGTAAAGTTGCAAAGACTAAAGTCTCAAATCCAAAGAGATATTCTTTATAAAAGTTAAGAGTCAACCACGCCTACCTAAAACGGCTCGTTCTAACACGCCCCCACATATCTACATCACTATGTGGGAAGATTTGCATAACGCCACCCAAATGTTCACGCAAAGAAAGAAGGAGTAACTTTTATTCTCGCTGTAGTATTGTTGCCGCCGCCATGTCAAAGTGAAAAGTGACGTGACATGTGGCCAAGTATGGTGACCCATACTC
>NW_015661872.1:809674-814477 GCF_001515625.1 Sinocyclocheilus rhinocerous | reverse complement strand
GTTTTGTAAAAATCGACGCGTTTCAAAAAGGCGGGGCATAGAGGAGAAACAATAATGTACAGTATGTGGAAAATAATGTGTTTTTTTAACTTTAAACCGCATAAACACATTTCATTACACCAAATACACAAAATAATGTTCTTTTTAGCAGCATCATATGACCCCTTTAATGGATGGGATTGGCATTAAACAGCTTGATAGATCAAAGATTATTTTTAATATAACTCCGACTGGATTCGTCTGAAAGAAGAAAGTCATATACAGCTGCTTATTATTTTTGGCGAAATTGTGATTTTTCAAGAATAGTAAAGAAAGAATAGAATTTATTTGAAATAGCAATCTTTTTTAACAGTGTAAATGTCTTAACTGTATTTTTTCATCAAATTAATCGATCCTTGCTGAGTATTAATTCAAAAAAGAGGAAGCCATGGCCATATTAATTATGAACATTGATAAGGACTATCTTTAGAGATGACAGACATTTTATAATCTATAAAGCATGATTTATGCATGTTATATACACACACACACACACACATATATACTTATTTATATCTTTTATTTTATTATTTATTATATTTTATCTTATTTATTTAAATATAATACATTTTTGTGAATTAAATATTTGTATTAATAGAAACACTATTATTAATTTAGTTTTGGTCTGTTTTAGACTTTATATGTTTGATTGTGATTTATAACCTACATTTTTTTATTTTACTTTCAGTATTTGTGCCTATACTCAATAGGCCCCAAAACATCTTCAGTCAAAACAAGTCAAGACTCTCATAAAAACTTCTACAATTAATGAAGTAATACTTCAGATACTTCAGACGTATACAAGATGCCCATCTTGTATTAGATGACAATAATTTAATACAATACAAGCTTTACAGACAGAGCTGATCTATGAAGACAATGAGCTAATTATTAACCAACTAATACTTTGGATAAAACAAATATTCACACTGTATTAAAACATTTCTTTGTCAGTTAGTAATATTGTGAATTTTTAAGTTTGACCTATGACCTCTCACACATACATGCATTGATTTAAGTTCTTGGACATGCTGTTTGTTTCTGTGTGTGTGTGTGTGGATGGGTGGTATGTGTGTAGGTTTTGCTCCACTGGTGTAGAAGAGGCGCTGTGTTTCAGGGATTCTTCTTTAGGTAGAACAGCATGTTCTGTTTTTTTTTTGGTTTTTTTTATAAAACAGGAAGTTTGTGTACTTAAGTGTCTGAGAGTGTTAGGGGTGTCTGGATCGTTTGTTCTTTTGTCTAAGATGCATGAATAAACTGTTCGTAACTTTTTCAGTAGTTTCTGGGTTGGTTTGATGTGTGTTTTAAACATTTTCCTATACACTTGTGTTTTTTCATCCTTAGAACAAATGAATTTTATTCACATACTTATTTTGAGTTTTTCTTATGGCTCAGCATATATCAAACATCTAGCAAATATCATGTCACTGTGGTTGTCTATAGTTTTATGTTTTAGGTGAGATAATGGTAGAGCTGTTAACAGAGATGAGAGATGTTAACAGTCACTGGGCTTAATGTAACTGCGTCCTGAAGAAACAAGCAAGAAGTGTTTAACCCTGAACAGGAAGTGCAGAAAAGTGTGATGGCTCTCACAGGATGTCATGCTGCGAATCAGAGGTTGTCTTTACCTTCGGGGAAATTCCCTGTACCCTGATATATTCACACAGACACACACCATATTTAGGGCAATTAGAGTCAAATGTAACATGGGAGATAACAGATAGATAGAACAAAATATGCACACACACACTGTTAAAACCACACACAAGCTCACATGCACAATTTTCTCACGCTTTTAAAGGTAGTATCCCTAGTATCTAATGCTGCATTAGATATACCACTTACCAAACAACACGTGTCATGCAGTTAAACCATCTGTGGCCTAACTGATATCAACCTTGTGGCACACAAATTGATACATAACAGTGAATCTAAGGCAGATGGCAAAGTAAGTTACTGTATTTTTTGTCACAGTATGACAACAAAAGTCATTATCTTAGTAAATAAGTAAATTTTGACATCCGTCAGAGATGTTATCTATTCTTCATGATGTACACAGGTGGTCCAAAAATTACTCATTTAGGTTTTGTAACTAAATATGATGTTAAATTTAATATTAAGCTTAATAAAATGTATATTAAAGGGATAGTTCACCCAAAAATGATCATTTACTCACTCTCATGTCGTTCCAAACCTGTATGAGTTTCTTTCTTATGTTGAAAATAAAAGAAGATATTTTGAAGAATGCTGGTAATCAAACAGTTGATGGTCCCCTCCCATTGACTTCCATAGTATTTCTTTCTATACTGTGGAAGTCAATGGGGACCAACAACTGTTTGGCCCTTCAAAATTCTTCAAAATATCTTCTTTTGTGTTCAACATAAGAAACTAAAATACTACTTTTAAAAACAACAACAAAAAAACATCTTACTGACCAGAAACTTTTGAATTGTAGTGTAAATGTATGAGTATCGACTGAATTTCCAGTATCTTCTATTAAATTTTAAACGTAGTTTTGCTTTTTATCAATGTACAACAGTATATCAGCCACCTCTATACATACAGATAGGCAGTGACAGAGGGATCATTGTTACTGAGGGTAGCTGGCTCTGGTCTTTCCTGTCAAAACACACAAATGCTGAGGTAGCAGAGATACAGGCTGAGAGCTGTGTGTGAATGTGTTTGCATGCGAGGGAAAGAGTGAGTCTGTGAGAGAGAGGTCCGGCAGGATAAAGGGAAGAGATCATCCCATACCCTGTGCCCCCTAAACATCAGAGCTTCCTGCTCCCCAACACATACACACACATTCTCACGCCCTTTGTTACATCACAGCTCTTAAAACAAAAACTTTCCATTCCACACTCATCTTTAATTTGCTGCTTTGGGAGCCATGGTCAGTCAAGGATATCATGAACTGTTCAGTACTATTGCGGTTTTGTGGCAGTGAGAAAGGCATAGACGTCTTCCCAGGTGCCCGAGTTATGACACTTTGCTGACAGTCACTTTTCGTCACTGTGCTCAATGTCCAGGTTGCACACCTGACCCTCACTCTTGCCCTTATGACATTGTGTCTGTCGGTGTGTGACGCCCACAAAGAGGTTATTTTTGTGCTCTGACATCAAAGTGTGACATTCTGCATCCTGCAGTTTGCAAGTGGTGGTTGTATTCCTGCAAGCTGATGAGTCTACCTTTAATTTCTGAAGTGCCCAGTTAGCAGCTCCTCATATATTTTATATTCAATGTGTCCTCCTTTTGCTCTAATCATAGCAGCACTTGAGCTACATTAACTCCACAAGTTTGTGTAAAACCTAATGATCATGTGATCTGGCATGATTTGAGAACGTCCCAGAGTATCTTGTGCTTCAGTGGAAGCAAGAACATCTGACCATCTGTACAAAGGGTCAGTATTATTCATTAAAATATTTTTTAAAATATTTCAACGTTTTCAGACTTTTTGAGCCCACTGTATAGCTGCTAAGTGCATGTGTGTTTGTGCACACTTGTGTGTGCACGTGTTCTGTGGTATGTGCATCTGTGTGTGCGCGGCTGTTCCCGCATTGCTTGGTGTTTTATCTAATCTTGCCAAAGGGATTCCTCTTGCATTTACTGTAATGTTGCACATAAAGGGCTTTTGTGTGAGAAACTCGCCAGCAGGAACTCACCACTGTCAATTAGGTAGAGAACAGTGTTTTTCTGTTTTTAAGTCTGTCAGCATGATACTGAGAAAACAGGTCCTCATGAACTACAGTGGGACATTTTTAAAATTGTTAAAAAGTGTGTGTGTGTTGGATTGGAGTTAGGTGCCAAGTCAAACCTTTGCTGGGATACGTTTTGGCATAGCTGATACTATGTTCATCTATCACTCTTACACGCTTACACGTACACAATCAACTGATGGCGATAACTGTTATACAAACTAAACACACCTGCTCCCAAACTAACTATTCTCTACCCCTTTACCCACTGTCTCCAACAGCTGTACTTTAATACTTCTGAAAACAGTGGTTTGTCCAAAGTAAACAGATACCTAAAGAAAGAATTTATCTCTGTTCTCTCTCTCTCTCTCTCTCTCTCTCTCTCTCACACACACACACACTTTTACCTAGATATCTAGACATACCACAGACTTCTATTGTTTATATAAAAGTTATTTAATATTAGTGTGTCAAACGATTAATTGCGATTAATCACATCCAAAATAAAAGTTTTTGTTTACATAATATATGTGTGTGTACTGTGTATATTTATTATGTACATATACACACACATGGATGTATATATTTAAGAAAAATATGTTACGTTTATATATTAAATATATTTATATATGATATAATTTATATGAATATAAATATATACACGTAAATACATGTAAATATTTTCAACATATATGTTGTTTGTGTGTGTCTTTATATATACATAATAAATATGCACAATACACACATATATTATGTAAACAAAAACCTTTATTTTGGATGCGATTAATCATTTGACAGCACTATTTAAAGCTGCAGTCCATAAGTTTTGCCTCTTTGTCGCCATCTCTGTTTGAAAACCTGGAATTACTTGCGGAATTACCTTTTTGCGTGGGTTGTACTCTGGCACGGCTCCAGCGTGGATGAATCTAATGTTTTGAGGAGTATGTGTGGCAGTCAGTCACCACACCGGTGTGAATCCTATACTTAGTAATCACAGATTCTAGCCTACGTCTTGGAATATATGACCCAAATAAGAATTTTCACCGGATATTGTCATCTGAACAAGTAA
>NW_015661872.1:808996-809211 GCF_001515625.1 Sinocyclocheilus rhinocerous | reverse complement strand
GTTACGGACTGCAGTATTAAATATATTTATATATGATATAATTTATATGAATATAAATATATACACGTAAATACATGTAAATATTTTCAACATATATGTTGTTTGTGTGTGTCTTTATATATACATAATAAATATGCACAATACACACATATATTATGTAAACAAAAACCTTTATTTTGGATGCGATTAATCGCGATTAATCGTTTGACAGCACT
>NW_015661872.1:800399-808957 GCF_001515625.1 Sinocyclocheilus rhinocerous | reverse complement strand
AGCGTGTGATTTCAGTTTCTGTACAGTCTAATCTCTAATTGTCATACTCTTCGAATTTCATACCAAGAAATTATTTTAACCCAAAAAGCAAACTATGCTCCCTTGCGTAATCCCAGGCTATCTGTAATCAGAAGCACATTTAAAACTGGAATATAATTTAATTTCATTCACATGTGTTTCATATAATCCTTTCTGGATTACAATCCGCCATCAAAATGATTTTTTGACATTTAATTATTCTTGCTGCTCTGAGAAAAGGCTAACGATCTGCCACCTGCAGCATCCTCACATGCAATAGCCTAGTAGCCGGGACAACTTCTTTGTTTACAGAAGTGAAGTAATGACGCAGCAGCATGCTCGAATTTCCCGCGAAAACCTACCCGTCCCACTCAAATTGGAAAACATTATTATAAGCTAACCGTTGTGAATTGGGCTAAAGTAAGGCGATAGTTTTGAACACTGGCTGGTTATGTACTTGCTCAAATATTGATTTTGGATAATTTTTAACCAAAAAAAGTTACGGACTGCAGCTTTAATGTTTAACTATAATTACCAAATGACCAAATGTACATTTGTCATTTAAGAGACGCTTTTACTTTGCAAGATGTAGAGTCAAGAGCTGAAGGGTGCGGTGTATCCGCTCTTATCAAAATGGACGCCGGTCTTCCTGTCTGTCACAGTTTCAGATCCTGTAAAGGGGCAATGTGAGGTCACTGCCTTAGTTTTACAGTCATTATCCAAGTTTTTTCATAAATTATTCAAAAATACAGTATTGTTCAAAAGTTTGGGGTCAGTAAGATTTTATGTTTTTGAAAAGTCTTTGATGCTCACCAAGGCTGAACTTGTTTGATCAAAAATACAGTAAAAACAGTAATATTGTGAAATATTATTACAATTGAAAATAGCAGCTTTCTATTTAAATTTATTTTAAAATGTAATTTATTTCCGTAATGGCAAAGATTAATTTTTAGCAGCCATTACTCCAGTCTTCAGTGTCGGACATTAATTGTTTCTCAAGTGGACACAAGTTATTTTCACCATTTACAGGTGGTAGTTGGTGATTTTAATGCCGTCCGAATACAGGATGTTGGTGTTCCAATTATACACTTATTTTCACATAGCTATGAGAAGCGTTATACATGGACGCGCTTGCGGTTGCCGTACTGTATTAAACCTTTAATCAGCTTTAAATAAAACCGTATATTAAAAGCTAACAGAAGCAGTAGCATTTACAAATAACAGCGTATCTAAAAGTATGAGACAACAACAATCAAAAAACATACCATTAAGAGCAGTGCATGCACAGGTTCTGCCCTCTTCACTAATATCCTTTGCATCTCAATCGGGCTCAAACTGATAAGCAATATAGACGACGCCATTGTTTACAATACAACCGGAGCACATGCCGCTGAGGTGAGGGGCGTGATGTTCAGACGCGCACTAGAGGCGGTTTAGCGAATCACAACACACTGGACTAGCTAACCAATCAGAGTCCATCGTGTATTTCTGAGGGAGGGGCTTCATAAAAGCAGGAAATGATCAGCGTGTTTATGGGAGAAGGGACAGGGTGTAGAATAAAGGTAAATTATGTGAAAATAATGTGTTTTTTTTAAAACTAAGCATTAACATGTTAGACTGCACCCCATAAACACAATCAAGCCTAGAAAAAAAACAGTAAACCACCCCTTTAAAAACCTTTTGGATCTGTATTCCTCATTGTGCACCTTGTATCACTCCAACTCCAGTGTAACAGTAACATAATAAATAGCTTTACTGATACTTTTGATAGATTTAATGCATCTTTGCTGAAAGTATTAATTTCTTTCAAAAATAAAAATCTTACTGAACCCAAACTTCTGAACAATAGTGTAGCTGTTCTACTAATCTCTTTTGGTGTTTTTAACATATACAAACCGTTATTGCATTCTTGCTTAATTGCATGTCTGTAAATGACAATAAAGGAAATTAACTGAACTGAACAGGATTTTTAAAGATATCACATGTAGCATTTTTTTATTCCAAACATTAAAACCACAGATTACATGGATTATTTTATTACTGAAAGGGTCACCATACCAAGTAAACCACATGTAATCTGACTCCTCTGATGTAAGTGATTTGCACAATTCAAACCAAAGGTATTAAAAGCCATCCACAGCTATAAAAATCAGTGACGGTCATGGCTTGCACGTCTTCTATTAACTTTTTAACTCCATATGGCAACACATATGTGGAACATTCCTTGCATAAACCACCAAAACATTAATCACATTGGGTCTCCACATTTTTGTGACAGGTGCTGTTACCGTTGAGACTGTCTCATCTTGGATATGATGGTGCATTATTTTTTCTCTACCATGGGAATAGAAGATTTATTGCTTTGTGTGCTTTGTTAGTGGAAAATAGAGTGAGAAGGGGACAGGGCGTTCTGGGTTCCGCTTCAGTGGCCCTCCAGAACTCTAAAAGCCGCCCTCCAGCTCTGTCACTACCGCAGTGATGTCATCATGGCAGCTGGTGCTACATGTTCTCTTTGTCTCCGGACTTCCTGCTGTGAGACAGCAAGCCCTCCTCTCCTCTCCTCTTCTCTCCTCTCATTAACTTTCTTCCTTCCTTCTCCTCCTCTCTTTTTTAAATCAATTATTGATCATGTGCCAATTATTGGGTATTTTGGAAATGACAAATCTAATCTTGCGTTTCGAGAAATGAGAAGGTCAGATGAGAAGCTTGAGAGTGTAGTCAGAGGGCGATGATGTCACTTGATCTCACTCTCACGGACTCTAGCCAGACCACAGCTGCTGAAGGTTCAAGCACATGTGTGTGAGAAAAAGTAAGACTGTAGCAGACGTGTCGGTTTCTGCGAGATCAAGGCCTTTGTTGACGTGCACCTCTGCCATTCTCTCTCTGGCTTTCCTGTATTCCTGTAACATTAGGCAGTTAAATATTAAGATACTTTAGGGCAAGCTTAGCTGCTCAAAAACCTGCATCTTATTTCGTTCAAAAGTACAGTGACAACAGAAATATGGTGAAATATTATTACAATTTAAAGTACCCATACGGAAATGTAATATTTGACATATAATGCTCTATATCAAGAGTGATATTGCCATGTATTTTTCTTTGAGGCAATATATTTTTATATTCTCTGGATAGATGAAGATTTAAGTTTGACATATACAAAATCCCCATAGTAAAATTTGTATATGTTAATAATATCCATATGATGATTTTATTTGGTATTATATGTATCAACCATATATGTCAACAATATATATGTCATTTATATATGCAACTTTTTTTTTAAAACAACATATATGCAAATAAAATCTTTACGTTTATATGTTTTTGTAGTACTTTTTTAAATACATTAAAAATAAAGGGTCTTAAATACATCTTTTACATTTACTTCTATAATATTAACATCTATTGATGGTTTTAGGGTGGATATAAATGTAAATAACATTTATGTCCAAAAATAAATCACACATACACAAACATACATATTTGTATGAACAAGATATGTCCAGTTTGTAATAGGTTTCATATATCTATGTTTTTACTTCATATTACAGTATATTTCATATACAGAAAATTAATATATACATATATTGCATTTGCACATGGATAACTGTTTTCTATTTTGATAAAATGTAAAAAATAGTTTATGGCAATGTTGAATTTTCAGCAGCCATTAGTCTTCTATGTCACATGATCCTTTAGAAATCATTCTAATATGCAGATTTTTTGCTCATTTGTTTTTAATATTGATACTTTTTTCAGATTTTTGATGAATGTTTCTTTATAAATGTCTTTACTGTCACTTTTAATCAATTTAATGTAACCTTGACATACTGTAAAATACTGTAAGCTAGGTAAACAATGCTCTTCACAGGTACAATTAAAATGTTCAGTTGTGTGAAATTGACTAAAACGGTGTGTTTTTGTCCTTATTTATGTGTATGAGCAGTTCTGTCCTTTGTGCATCTGGCAATATCTGGTCCATGTTATCTGTTATCTGAGGTGATGTAGAAATTTAGTTTGAAGCTCCTAATTTAGATTGTTGTTGGGGTCATCAAGGTTGCTAAACTATCAAGGACATTAAAACTGTCATTCCAAATATGGCATTTCCACAGAAAAAAAACAAACTTTGGCCCCACTTTATATTAAGTGGCCTTAACTACTATGTACTTACATCAAAAATTAAGTACAATGTACTTATTGTGTTCATATTGTATTGCAAAACACTTTTGCTGCTATTGAGGTGGGATACGGGTAAGGTTAGGGACAGGTTTGTTGGTATGGGTAGGTTTAAGGGTGGGTTAAGGTGTAAGGGATGGGTCAACAGTGTAATTATAAATGTAATTACAGAAATTAATTACAGATGTAATTACATGCAGGTATTTTTTAAATATAAGTACAATGTAAAAACATGTATGTACACAATAAATGCATTGTACCAAATTATTAATTTAAATGTAAGTACATAGTTGTTAAGGCCACTTAATATAAAGTGGGTCCCAAAATTTTAAATAAATAAAATACATTCAGGTGAAAGGTTGTTACATGCTTTTCCTGTCATTGCACAAGCAAATACAAACTACTAGACTAGAGTCCCTGTGACAGCAAGTTATTGCAATCAGTCTGTGCTATTGAATCATCTCAGGTTTTAGACCCTGCTTTTTGTCAAAAGCCTTGATTTTTGCCTGTTAGAAGGAAAGTTAACAAGTCAAATAGAGCAATAAATGCAGAACAAGTTAGCGTGAGACCATGAGTATAAGTCAGACAGAGGGCCAAAAAAGAGAAAATTGATGTCCTTGTCCATCTCACTGTTTTTTAGTCTCTTTCTCTCTGTCTCCGTGGTAATGTGGTATTTACTTATAGATAATTAGGCCTTCATGAGGCCTTCATCGTAGAGAAAGAAACATGGAGACAGAAAAGGGGGGGTCATGAAAGGGAGCAGGGCTCAACAATAAGGATTTTTTATGGGCTAGTCTGATATGTACTTGCTTTGCCTACGTATATTTTCAGAGGCCCCACAACAACAACAAAAAATATTTTGATTAGTGCTGGGCGGTATACCGGTTCATACCGAATACCGGTGTTTATTTTTGTTATGATATGAATTTTTAAAATACCGCAATACCGGTGTATGTCGCTTAGACAACGTTCGGAACGTTGCACTGTGGTTATAAATGAGTGACTCCTGGTTAACATGTATTAAAAGGGGTCGTGTTTAGTCACTATTTAGTGTGGTATTTTTTGACAATATTCACTCATCATGACAGTAAAATAGGGCATTCTAAGTCAATATACTGCAGTATTTCCTTTCTCAATCAGTAGAAAATATGGTTAACACCCGGTCATGCATGAAAAAAAATAAAACCGTCATGTACCGATTTTATCATAAATTTAGCAATAGCAGTCAGTGAATGTACCAACAAAGCATGTGACTCTCGCAGTGGCTCCGGGCCATCAGACCATCCCTGTTTTTGAGCCCTGAGTACGTACTCCAGCATACAAGTTACACTCCTCAATCGTCCCACTGTATTTGAGAGGCTTTCACAACTCTGTGTAGAACAGTTTGAAAAGAACTCCATAAGAAAGGCAGTGAAAACGGCGGAGAGGAGCAGGACTTAGATACATTATGCCCATCCTTATTTTGCCTCTTAAAACAACAGATTATTGCATTATGTTAATGGAAATCTAGTGACTTTCCTGAATTTGTTTTGAAAGGTCATCTGTCATCTGATGATCTATAAATGAACGTCCATGCTGGAATGTCAGAAAAGGACCAGAATTGATGCTGTGTGGATTTGTGCTGAAATGCACAGTTTGTCTGCTGGTAATGTGATCAGTGTTTGTTTTCTGCAAGGGCACATCTCAACCCACCACAGTAGGCGCTACTGTATGTAAACACATGCACACACACACACACACAATACTGTAGAGAAGTTCAAAGACCCCATAAAATCTAAATTGCCGTTTTAGCCCATGTCTATATTTAGAAATATGCAACAGGTAGCCAAAAAAAATCATATATATATATATATTTATTTTTTTTATTTTTTTATTTTTTTATTTGGCCATTTTTAAAAAATAAATTTTCGGTCTAAATAAATCTACATTTTCAAATTTTTAAAAACTGTGTTTTTATGAATTTTAAGACTTTCCCCTTGAAGTGCGTTTATAATATGTTTTGACATTTGAAGGTTCAAACTAAATATATTTTCAGTTTAAAATAAATATTTCCTTAAGCTGTTCTGTTTACAACACATATTTAGCATGTATTAAAATATATATTTGGCCACAAAAATATCTATTTCTATGCCATATGTGTACAGTGTTAATTCTGTCGGCATCAAGATAACATGTTAACATTACAAAACACGCATGCTTATTTCTTTGACACAAGAGTTAAGCAACACAGGATGACTGAATAATACTGTGAGTATACATTGCCTAATGCCTTCTACATGTCACATTCCAACTATTGTCCCATTGACAAAACAACAGAACAAGATCACACCTCAAGTGTGCAGAACCTCTGTAGGGTCAGGGTGAAAGGGTGAGAGGAAGAACGTGAAAATTAATAGATAAGTAAAAGAAAGTGGCAAAAATATATTCTGCCTCGCCTTAAAATAAAGATTTGTTTTCTCTCTCTCTCTCTCTCTCTCTCTCTCTCCACACACACCACAGACCATGTTTTTTTTTTCATCTGGTACAAAACATGTTTTTCAGCAGGAAACCTTTACAGACAGTGCATCCATTCATACTCTCACACCCATGTGTGTGTGCACATTTGTAAGCATTGCATAAGAAAAATAAAATGTTCTTTTATAACCTCTATGCATTGTTGCGTACAATAATAAATCTCGTTATCTAGAACATTTTTAGGTAAATAATATTATATAATGTTGTTGCCTTATTGCAGAAAAAGAGTACCAGACAAGCCCCACTTTTCCAGACTAATCCAAGCTTTCACACTCTTTTAGGATTTAGGTTATCAGCTGGAAATTAAGTTGTTTTTCTTAAGTTGTTCTTTCCCTCTTTCTTTCCCAACCTTTCTTCAGTCGTTCTCTTTAGATGACTTTTCACCTAGTTTTCTTTAAGTTTTCTTCCTCTCACTGGAATTGCTGCTGCATGTTTTTGGTCAGAATGCTCAATTTAGAATTTTGGCTTTAATTTGAAGTACCCATGAGCCTTTGGGGTGTTAGCTATTGGGCAAGTCATGTAGTCACAGGTGTTTGCTGTCTTAGTTGTCATTCGAATGGATAGCTGCACTTGTTTAAAGCATTATGCTAGTGGATCATTAAATACGCGTGTGGGTTTGTGTGTGTGTGTGTGTGTGTGTGTGTGTTCATTGACCATGGTCGTTGCTCATTGTGAAGAGAGGTTGTGGCACTTGTAAAGGGGGGTTTTCATTGTGTGACTATTTCCTCTGAGAATCCCATAGGACAGTCGTGTCTTCCTAGACAGTGCGGGACTGCAAACAGTCTGGTTGCTTGAGCTCGACACAAAGGTTATGAGTAGAGCAATGACTGTTTCATGCTATTATTTCTATTCCTCAAGCTCTGGACGAGACGTTTGAGAGGATAACAAAAGATTTGGAAATCCAAACACAGCCCTTCATGATGGGCATATTTATTGACTTGCTTGTTTTCTTGTCTTTACCTGTACATCTTATCTGTTGTTTTTAGAGGTCTAAGCACCATAGCTATTGTATGATCCCTGTAGTGTTTGCTCTGATTTTCTAGATCTTTTTTCTTCTGCATTTTCTGCACTAAAACTCATTGGCTCTCAGATAAATTGCAGATACATACCAATTCGCTGTAATAAGCACATTTACACTACTGTTCAAAAGCTGTACCATATTTTAAAGAAATTAATACTTTATTCAGCAAAAATGTGTTAAATTCATCCAAATTGACAGTAGAGATGTTTATAATGTTACAAATGATTTTTATTTGAAATAAACGCTGTTCTGTAGAACTTTCTATTTATCCAAGAATCCTGATTATAAAGTATCATGGTGTCCACAAAAAATATTGACCATAACCACACAACCTTTTTCAACAAATAATAAGAAATGTTTCTTGAGCAGCAAATCAGCATATTAGAATGATTTCTGAAGGATCATATGACACTGAAGATTGGAATAATGACTGCTAAAAATTCAGCTTTGCCATCATAGGAATAAATTACATTTTAAAATATTTTAAAATAAGTCATTTTAAATTGCAGTAAAAATTAGTGTACATTTTCACTAATCCTAATATTCCTGATCACTTTTCTTATAATTGTCCCCCCAAATCAAGTTATCATAAGAATTTTGTAGCAAAAATGTTCTACCATTTTATATTTCATCAAGTTATCCCCATAGGTGGCGCTATAAACTATACTTTTATATAGTATATAAATATATACTTTTTTTTTGACATCCTGCAATTATCAGTCGGCAACAAAAATGGCAACCAGGTGCCAATCAAAATTCTGCAGCTAGTAATTATGAATTGGAGTGATTTTCATGACATTTAGTGTGTGTATGTAAATATATATATATA
>NW_015661872.1:779548-800348 GCF_001515625.1 Sinocyclocheilus rhinocerous | reverse complement strand
ACACACACACACACACACACACACACACACATGATGTTGGTACACATCCACAATATCTGTTCTGTTAAATTTGTTTCTCTTCTTTTTCATTCTACCTAAACCCTGATGATTGATGAGTCTATAATAATAATTTTATGATTTTCATCTTTGCTTTTAACTCTAAAATTCATGAGCCAGGCTAGTTTGAATGTGTATTTTCCACTGCTGCTACTTGTTTGCTTCCATGGCAGTTTGTTACAGTTAGATTTGCTTCCTCACAGATCTGTCTTCTGTAGAGGTGTTGTGGTTGTATATAGTTTAATTTGGCAATTGCTTGACAAGTCTAGTCTTTCCTGCTGCTGGCCATATGGCTCCTCTAAAATGGGCTCCCTAACAGACGGCCATGTGTATGAAGCCAATGTATTCATGAAGGGGAGCAGGACATCATTTGTTCTCATTATATTCATTGCGAAAGCATGTCCAGAACCAAGTTTAACACTTCTCTGGCATTCAGAGTTTTTGGCTCATGTCTACCCCATACATTTCTCTCTGCTTCCTGTTCAGTATGACCAACATACCGGTTCAATGCAGTTACAGTTAATTTGAATCATTTATAGTAATTTCCTGACATGTTGTTCAGTTTATGAGTCTGTCAATGATTTATCATGCTGCTTTCCCCCCTCTTTCTCTGTCTGTCTCAGTTTTGCAACATGTTATTCAGTCAGCGAGCTGCTAGTCTGCAGAACCTGTTTCTTCTCTTCTCTCATATGGAAGGATAAGAAAGAAAGAGTCGGGAGGGGGTGGTGTGGGTGTTTAGGGGGAATTTTTGGCACACTTCCTCATTTTGTCTTCATAAATAACAATTTTCCTTACCTCCTTCTCTCTTTTCAAGCTCATAGCAGTAGAACAACAGTTATTTTGCTGTACTTAAAAAGAGAAGAAGTGGTTTCGAAAGCATTGAGTTTAAGTGTGTCTGGGCAAAAAGTAGTCTTATCATTCTGTCAAACATGACTTTTAGTAAATATGTTTCTTCTCTTTCTAAATATAGATATCAGATTTTTTTTCTTGGTGAGGTTGTCTAGTTTATCTAGATTTTTTTTCAAATGACTAGTTATTTTAATTAGTGATTTAATGATATATGTATTATTGTTTTATTTACTTTTTATTTAATTATATATTAATTATTTTAATGTTATGGTATTTGTCTAAATTATATATATATATATACACACATATATATATATATATATATATATATATATATACAGTATATATATGGCCACCACAACATGATAATGTGCAGTATGAAACATGTATATTCACTAAAGACTTGCATTGGGTCCATAATTAATTAACTGCTCAGCAAACAGTGTTGCACAGGTGAGCATGTTAGGGTGGAGTCTCGAGAACATATAGGATAATTCAAACACACATAATAAGCAAAGACTGTGAACCTGCTTACCCTGACATGTTGATATATGTAAGTGACTGACTTATAACTCCTGGCTAGTATGCATGCTTGTGCACGTGCACAATTTCGATGAAAATGTGCTCAGACTGCACTGTGTTCTGAAGATTTCACAGGTTTTCTGTGTCATTTGCTCTAAAATCGTGACATGATATACTGTATCGTGAGGAAGAGAGAGAGAGATGTTGTTTATTTGTGTTATCTAGTGTAAAGCTTTCCACCTGAGTGCATTAAACAGATCCTAATTACATTACTTCTCGAGAAGGAGAGAAAGGGCCGTGTGCAGAGGTTTTTAGTGCTTGTAAATTATTTCCTTTTTTCAAGGATGGAAATTTCTACAGCTGGGGAGGGGAAATCAAGAAGCATACAGTCTCTGCTGGTCTTTCATAAACAATAAAATATGAAGTGGTTTCATACTGACTGTGGCATGGCCTGAGGCAGGCCTAGGTGGTTTTGTTTGGCCGTCCGGTTGTGCTCGGGCCTCATCTGATATTGATGAAGAAAGAGGACACGCAGAGTGAAATTAGTTCACCGGAGCTTTTTAATAGGAGCTTATGATGCTGCGATATTGTCAGGCTGTTAATGCATTTCCTCTTCACTATTGCAAGCAAACAGTTCTCAAGAATATCAGATCTATATCAGTCTAAATCAATGGCTCTGTTCCAAAACCGACATACATGGGCAGCTGCCTTCTATTCTGAGGCAGCATTCTAACTGAAATGGAACCTGATTTGGAACATTCTATATGGACTGTTACTTATGGACTGTCATTCCAAACCTGTATGACTTTCTTCTGCAGAACACAAAAAATGATATTTTGAAGAATGTTGGTAACCAAATAGTTTTGGTGACCATTGACTTCCATTGTATAGACCAGGGCCTGGTATAGACAAAAAAAAAAAAAAACACTTAGAATGACATGAAGATGAGCAAATTATGACAGAGTATTCCTTTTATGTTTTTTATGCATAAACACACATGGTGCACACATATTTGGGATAAAATAGTCCTTTTTATTGATTGTTATTGAGAAAAAGCAACTATTTTACTAGTTGTATTGATACTTTTTTGTATTGAATGAAATAAAAGACAAGGAAGGTTATTTACTTGACCATTAAGATATTTCAAAATTGTTTTCATTTAATGTTCTTGGGATTATATAGATAACTTTCTTGTATAATGGAAGGTCAGGGTGTTTATGGAAAGTATTTACATCATAACAGTATTCATAAGAGTCGTAATCTCATATAAGAGCAGATGAATTGATATTTATTAGCATATGTCACCCCCTACTGCGGGCTAAGGATATGCCATGCCTTCATGCACCCAAAGTAGCTGTGTTGCCACAGTTAAGGGGAACTGAAAATCGTCTGGAAAGGAAACCTGATCAAGCAGCAGCATACCAGGAAGAGATAAACAGGTTACAGTAAGCTGGCTACATCACAAAACTCACCTCTGAACAAGTGAAAGAATCCAACGAAATCTGGTACATACCACACCATATGGTAGAGCATAACGGGAAGAACAGGGTCGTATTTAACTGCTCATTCACATACAAAGGCCACAACTTGAATGAGTTCTTGCTACCTGGTCCAATACTCAGTCCTTCTCTCCTGGCAGTTCTACTACGTTTCAGAGAACATTCCATTGCAGTTAGCAGTGACATTCGTGGTATGTTTCATCAGGTACGCCTTCTGCCTGAAGACAAACCACTGCTGCGATTCTTATGGAGAGATTTACAGAAGGATAAGCCTCCAGAGGTATACGAATGGCAGGTGCTTCCCTTCGGAACCACATGTAGTCCCTGCTGTTACCTTCGCTCTGCAGAAGCATGTTCAGGATCACAGTGAAACCGTGGACACACGGGTCTCAGTGGACAAATCTTTCTATGTTGACAACTGCCTCCAAAGTTTCTCCTCAAGTGAAATGGCAAGAGACTTTGTCAACAGACTCCGCAGCCTCTTAAGCTCTGGAGGCTTTGACCTAAGACAGTGGGCAAGCAACAATCCATCAGTCATCAGTCACCTGCCAGTCGAGGCTCAGTCTCAAAGCAGCATCCAATGGATTAGTGAAGGTCATCAGAATGCACAGGAGTCAACTCTTGGTTTACACTGGCATTGCTTATCAGACACCCTCTCCTATAAACCCCGCTACACAGACCACCCACTTCCAACTATGCAGAGCATATATCATGTCCTAGCCAGCCAGTATGACCCCATCGGCTACATTGTGCCATTCACGATACGAGCTAAAGTGATTGTGCAGAGGTTATGGGACAAGAAAAGAGAGTGGGACGACCCTCGATTGCCAGAGGAACTGTTAAGCTCATGGAAAGCCTGGGAAAATGATCTAGACAATTTACAGTGCATCAGCTGGCCAAGGTGTTACTGTAGTGAACAGCTTGATCATCCCACCAGTCTAAGGCAGATCCATGTTTTCTGCAATGCTTCAGAACAAGCCTACGGTTTAGTAGCATACTTGCGAACTGAAAATCTAGAGAGAGGAGTGGAAGTAGCCTTCATTACCGCCAGATCCCGTGTAGCTCCTAAAAAACAGCAAACCATCCCTCGTTTGGAGTTATGTGCTGCACTGACTGGCGCACAGCTTGCTAAGGTTTTGAGAACAGAGCTTACCTTGCCCATCCATAGCATCACTCTGTGGTCTGATTCCACAACTGTGCTTAACTGGCTACTGTCACAATCCTGTCGATTTAAAGTGTTCGTGGGCACCAGAGTGACTGAGATACAGGAACTCACAGAGTCTGATACCTGGAGGTACGTACCGTCACAGGATAACCCTGCAGATGACATCACAAAGGGCAGATCTATTTGTGACATAGGGCGAGAAAGCAGATGGTACAATGGGCCAAAATTTCTCAGCCAAACCCCTGATAGATGGCCAGAGATGCAGCCACTAACAACCACTAACCATGACAATGAACTGAGAAAGTCAGCCTTTTGTGGTTTAACAGCCACCTCTCCGCTCACCCCAGACCCACAGCAGTACTCGACCCTCGCAGATCTGCTAAAAGCCTATATTCAGCATGACAGTACACCAACAGCAGATGACTACAAAGAGGCAGAGTTGGCAGCCCTACGCCAAGTTCAAACTGATTGCTTTGCAGAGGAACTACTGTGTTTAAAATCAAATAAACCCCTGCTGAAAAACAGCAGACTGCTTTGTCTAGCACCTGAATTTTACAGTCTCTCAGAACTCATACGGGTTGGTGGCCGCCTTCATCAGTACAATGAGCCAGAAGAAGATGCTATACATCCAATTGTCCTTGACCCACATCACCCCATTACCAGACTTCAAGCTGCAGTGCAGTGTTACAGTGTAATGGTTTCCATTATTTATTCATTTGTTTACTAGTTGATGCATGTCAATTGTTGTGATTTTTATACACTCATGTTTGTATTTGTTTATTTTGTTACAGAACCACACAATATTTATGCACGATCAATAAATAAGATTTGGAGTAGTTACTGGACTGAGACATTGTTGTCCTGACCCGCAACTCGTAGCTGTCAGCCTATCCGAACCAGTCAGAACAAGAGAAATTTACATCACCAGTTTATCCTATCATTCCCATATCTGCTGCCCTGCCCTCAGTGGATTGAATATGTCATGTTTAGAGTCCCTATTCTCAGGTTTGATGTTGTATGATAGATGCTGAATCAACCGTAAGTTCAGTGACACCATTATTGTTTTGTTCCAAGATTGGTTATGTAAGATTTCATAGGTTGGCAGATCAGGCGGGCATTCAAAAGATCATCATGCTAGCTCTCCACAGCTGTGAACTGTGGATAAAAAGAAAGGTGACAAAAAAAATAAATCTGTGACTCTGTTACTTATTTATTTTTGTTTTGAGGAACAGTGTTCTCTTGTCTAATTGAGGAAGTGTTGTTTTGTTTAGCCTGTGGCACCGCTGATAGGCATACTTATACAAGCAATACTTATTTCCAGGGGATGGTAATGACTCACCATATAGTGGGCCTATTTTATTAAACATCATAATTACATGAAAGTTCAATCAAGGGCTCATGCAGGGAAACTTTCAGTAAACCACACATCTTTGTCATGACCACTAAACCCTTATGTATTGATCACCGCTGTTACAAAGCAAAGTCTGCTTATGTTTTACATCAGATGATAAGGGACAGTCATTAATTCTGTAGCACTGTTTTGTATTGAGCTGAAGAAGAGGTTTTTGCCTTTATTTACAGTATGTTAGAAATATACATATTGGATTGTGTGCGTGCTATACCCCCTGTATTTTAACAGCTGTGAACACTCCCCATTAACATAACATCCATGGGAACTTTGGCTTCCTCACGTGCAAAACAAGCAGATCTACAGCTATACAGCAAGAGAGGGAGAACGGGACATAGAATAGAGAGAGACACTGGCCCTAAAAACAGTATTTGGACACTTAAGCCAGACTTTAAAATGTCTGAATGTCATTGTTTTAAATAAAGAAATGTCATACTAAATGGCATTTGTTGGAAATAAATATACCACAAGCACACTTTTCATGCATAATATTTCACAAAAAGTGGTTTGTTAAGTTTAAAATGACAAAACAATGGATATGTTGTTCAAAATAATAGCATTTGGACACTTCAGTATCTGGTTGTGACACTGTGTCTGCACCACTACACATGTGATTTACTCAGCGAAAAAAAACAGTATTTGGACACTTAAGCCAGACTTTAAAATGTCTGAATGTCATTGTTTTAAATAAAGAAATGTCATACTAAATGGCATTTGTTGGAAATAAATATACCACAAGCACACTTTTCATGCATAATATTTCACAAAAAGTGGTTTGTTAAGTTTAAAATGACGAAACAATGGATATGTTGTTCAAAATAATAGCATTTGGACACTTCAGTATCTGGTTGTGACACTGTCTGCACCACTACACATGTGATTTACTCAGCGAAAACAGCTGTGTGAACCTGAGGCGAACTCACGTTTAACATCTACTAAATATTACCTTGATTCCAGCTAAAAAAATTACAGTAGTGACTAGAAGTAAAGTTAGCTCTCAGAAAATACTTTCTTTATTTGTTTGCAGACACGTTTGATGTGTCTTTTTGACTCCAGTTATTGACTCCAGGGTCACCCTCTCACAAACATATTTTTTATTTTTTGGGGGGTCTGTAAGATTTTTAATATTTTTTGAAAGAAGTTTCTTATGTGTCTGAAAAACAAGTAGAAATGGCACACTTTTAAAAGGCAAACCCCATATAGAATACACAAATCTCTCAAAACCATAGTTCTCTTACCTGAATTATCAGTCTCAGGGTGGCTGGCCTGCTCATGTTTTTCTTGATGCTTCATTGCAGTTGCCTTTAAAACACAAATACAAATGTTGACGGGTAAATGTTACTAGGTTAAACTGGTGTGCAAAAATGTTGACACAAACAGACAGACAAACGTACATATATTTTTTACCTTGCTTACTGGTCTTATTCTCTCGTAAGGTGCATCGACACACAGCGCAGATGTTCTCCGGAACTCTTCCACTCTCGCGGGTTCATCCCCGGGCAAAACCCGCAGCGCTGCCACGCTGGTTCCGTGTCTTCCTCGGATGCGCAGGGCGCGACGCGACAAAAGACAATATAGAACCCATTATACTATCTACAGTGGATGGGGACAGTAAAGTGATGCCCCGGTATATTTCTGACATACAGATGTACTCCAAGCGCTCGTGCTGTTTCTGACACGAAGGACAAACGGATTTTCCAATCATTACAAGCATGTAACATCCAGTGTAGTCAGTCCCAAGCTGTTGCGTCGTTGTAGACACGGTGTAAGTCAAATCTTGTCAATCCAAATGTGAGAAATGAGGAAAATAAAGCAACCTCAATAGAATGGCGCCAAAGAGGCCGTTACGGCAAATACAGTAGTATACAGCAATTTTAAAAAAATACAGTAAGTCACTGTATGTGGGGTTTGACGTCACAGAACATTCCCATGATGCATAGGGTATTACAGTTATTTACTGTAAAGCGAATTTGCAGTATTATACTGGGTGATATACAGTAAATAGCTGTAGAAATTACAGAAATGTCTAACAGTGCATGGTTATAGCTCCTATCATTTACTTTTTCTATATTATTTAATTATTTTGTCAGGGTAAGTAAAAATCTGAACTGTTGGCTGGTAGAAGCAATCCTTATTGTTGAGTCCTGAGTGAATGCATATGCGTGCTAACATGCTGTGTAGTTTGTGCTTTGGGAGTGCCATTTCCTCTGACTGTCTGGATGTGTATGTGTGTGTGTGTAGTGTACATTTGTATCGGTGTTCCTAGTGGACCGCACCTCTTTCAGGAAGACAGATGCAAGACTGAGCTGCTCCAATCAGTCCGGTTCTCAGAATTCCCAAGCTGAATCCAAGTACTAGACTGAGAGAGGAACATGGGAAGTTGGGTGGGAGAAATGACCAGTGACATAGAGGATATAAGGATGAAAGAGCGAGAGGAAAGGTGGATCTGATAATGGAGGAAAGCACTGTTGAATGGATATATGTTTAGTGTCATGAAAAGAGCTATTGAGCCTGAGCACAGTCTACAGTCATTGAACTCTCACTGTAATGCAAGTTCACTGGCCTCAGCCAGGCAGACACACGCTCAGAAGATATAGAAAAAGGCTCAAATTAACACTGAAAAGACCAGTAAATAAAATGGAGCAGCTAGCTACTTTTTAGTTTAGTTTAGTTTTTGTTAACTTTCCAAGGAACTGTAATATAATATTGTCAAAATATGAGAATGAGAATTTGACACTTGTCGATTTAACCAATGCAAATAATTTAAGTCAAAGTCTAAATAAATAAATAAATAAAACTTATGTTTCGATTTTAGTTCTGCATCTTCCAAAGACTTCTACCTTAGTGTGGAATATTCTTGCATTAACCAAACAAATATATTATGATCATGATGTGTCGTCTTTATGTTTTTATGACAGGTGCTGTTTTACAGTCAGCTTGTTTATGATGTTTTTGAAGTTGGCACAGTAACCTGCACATTTTCATACTAATATGCAAGAAAAACAAAAGTTAAATGATCCTATAGGCCTATAATTTTATTCTCTCACCATTGTATATTTTGGACCCTGCATACAAATAACCGACCCAGTGAGCCCATGCTATGTTAGTCTAAAATAATTTGTCCAGCAAATTAGAATGGCAGTGAATTAATAAAGCAACAGATTTTAATGCTATTCTTTAAGACATTTTATCTCTCTTTTTGCAGTTCTTATTGGTCACACATAGGATACTTGCATTGATATATTTAACAATGGGGACATGTTCGGGCAGGTCACGACTGCTTCAATGGTACATGCATTTAAATGAAAACACCTTTTGCACAATTTAACGATAAGAGTTGATAATGGCTAAAATCTAAAGTTGTATGATTACTGGGAACTAAGAGAAAGAAATACCCCAGTCTACTGCAGAATTATTGTTTATTTGCCTGTTCCTCCTTCCTGTTGCAATATTGACTTTAAAAGGATTTTTGTTTAACACAAACAGAATAAGACTTTAATCATTGTCAGAATGAATAAGACAAATTGCAAAAACAATAAATGTGGATTGTGGGTCACTGAAATCATATCTTTCCCTTCTTTTTATTATTATTTTTTACATTGTGCTTATTGTCACACCATATGGTCTAAAGTTCAAGGCTGCAAAGACTTTAGTCAGCTTGCAACACTTTTTTTGCATACAGAGCAGCAGATACATTCGGCCATAAAAACATATCACTCCTAGTCATCGAATAGACTGAAAAACAACTTAATTTCAAAGTTAGACTACTTTTTTCTTTCAGAGGCACTACGGTGGGGGAGTGAGGATGAAAAAAACAGATTGGATCCTGAAACTGTTGTTCTGCTCTCTGATTGGCTGACTACTGTTGCTAGGCTTATGTCTTTGTGTTTTTTTCACTCTTTCTTCCCCCTGTTCTCTGATAGGTCAGGATGGAACTGGTTCAGACCAGGGCTGCGTCAGGCAACTTTTTTGCCACTTGTTGAACATCCGAAGGCTTGTGGTTTTAGCGTGGCTGCTCGTTCAGTACAAGAAAAACAACAGCGCAGAGACACACATTCACACAGAGGCACTTCTACAAACACACCCTGTTACTCAGAAAGTGTTCACACATAATTTCATCGGCAGAAAGTTACGAACAGAGTCAGAGTTATTGGCAGATGTTGGCTGTTTTTCTCACAGCTCCAAGAAATCAGCATATATATAGTCTTGAATGGATTTTCACACTTGAGGAAATACTAGAGATCTCCATAGCTGCAGTTGTGAGTTAGAGTTATATTTAATGAAGAATAGGTTGTAGTTTTGAGGTTTATATATATATATATATATATACAGTGGCATGCGAAAGTTTGGGAACGCCTTGCAGAAAATGTGAATAATTTTAACAAAATAAGAGAGATTATACAAAATGCATGTTATTTTTTATTTAGTACTGTCCTGAGCAGGGCCGGATTTAATGACAAACTATTTCCATGCCTTCCACCTTTTTTATGTACGGAAATCGCGCTTTCTCCGGTTCTCTCTATGTCTTCCACCTTTTTTATGTATGGAAATCTCGCTTTCTCCGGTTCTCTCTATGTCTTCCACCTTTTTTATGTACAGAAATCGCGCTTTCTCCGGTTCTCTCTCACAGACACACACACACGCACTCGCGCACACACGCTGACAGAAACTTGTCGTCAACGCTGCCCCGCGAATTTATCAATAAAATAGTTTCGCAGCTGAAAGCTACATGACATTTCTCAGTAGGGAGGTTCTTGAAGCAGTTAAACTTAAAGATTCGCTATTAGTAGACAGCTGCTGCTGAACACTGCTGAGAGACGCACAAACGCAGGTATTCACACACACTTAATCTCTCTCTCTCTCTCTCTAATAACTGCATTAGACTGCATTATTAACTGCATTAGCCTGCATATCAATGGCTCAAGCCTCTGTTATTAGCTCTAAAATGATGTTTTTGACGGTTTGGGATGAGGTGCTTAAAAAATAGTTCAACACATTTCAGGACAGAAACATGTCAAATATCTTGAAACAAATAATCTGAACAATGTCTTGATGTGTGGTTGTGACCCCCGGCCATTAAAATTATTAGAGAAATAACTCCTGAAGTGGTACGCTGCGCCTATAAATGGAATGGTCTTTGAGTTCTCAAACACTCCACTGATTAAGAGATATTTTTGTTTGCTTGGGTGGTAATATTAGGCCTATTATATTAATACAGGGAAGGGGGGCCCTAAAATTTGTTTTGCCTATGTCACGAAAAGAGGTCAATCCGGCCCTGGTCCTGAGTAAGATATTTTACATAAAAGATGTTTACATTTAGTCCAAAAAAAATTGCTGAAATTGTTCAAATAACCCCATTCAAAAGTTTGGGAACCCTTGGTTCTTAATACTGTGTGTGGATACCTGGATGATCTACGACTGTTTTTTGACACAATGAAACACGATGCATTCAGGGGGTGAAAACTTTTTGAATTTGAAGATCAAGGTAAATTGTACTTAATTTGTCTTCCGGGAAACATGCAAGTATCTTCTGTTGCTTCCGAAGGGCAGTACTAAATGGAAAAAAATATTTCAACAAAATAAGAAAAAATTTGACATCTTCATTTTGACATCCTGTTCAAAAGTTTTAACCCCCTGGTTCTTAATGCATCGTGTTTCCTTCTGGAGCATCAGTGAATGTTTGAACCTTTTTTAATAGTTGTGTTTGAGTACCTCAATTGTCCTCAGTGTGAAAAGATGGATCTCAAAATCATACAGTCACTGCTGGAAAGGGATCAAATATGCAAAAGATGCTGGAAAACTGAAGAATCTGCAGGACCTAGAGGATTTTTCTGAAGAACAGTGTTCAGTTTAACTGTTCCGAACAAACAAGGGACTCATGAACAACCATCACAAAACAAAAAAAAGTCATAGATCACCCAGGTAACCACTCACAGTATTAAGAACCAAGGGTTCCCAAACTTTTGAATGGGGTTATTTTAATAATTTCAGCTATTTTTGTCTTGTGGACTAAATGTAAACATCTTTTATGTAAAATATCTTACTCAGGACAGTACTAAATAAAAAATAACATGCATTTTGTTTGATCTCTCTTATTTTGTTAAAATTATTAACATTTTCACAGATTCTGCAAGGGGTTCCCAAGCTTTCGCATGCCACTGTATATATGGCAAAATATTTTAGTTTTAGTAAAATTCATAAAAGTGGAGAAAATGTGGAAATAAAATAGACTTCCATCTGTTAAATGATCATTTCCTTGTTTAACATGTTATACTGGTACAAAAAATGAAATTTGATCATTTGTATATTCTTCTAAGAAGTATATCAGATGCATATGTCCGGACATGTTCCTCTTGTGTGATGCTTAAATGACTTCGTTAATACACTGGAAAAAGGACTTAAAATGACTCTAAAAGCAAGATTTATGCTTATCATTTTGAAAGCTTTTATTATTAGTTGTGTTTTAGGTTTATTTCTGCATGTGAATGGAGTCTTTCCACTTTTTTGTAGTCTATTTCCATAGATATAACCAACTGAGCAGCTGAGCCCAATGTTATGATACGGTGTGGGTACAGTAAAGCCTGAAGTTTGTTCTAAGATAATAGTTATGGCTCTTTTAATAAAGAGAGGAAAGGGTGCCCTGGGGGTGGGGGGCGCAAGGCAAACGCTGACCATTCTCTTCTGTAGGTTTGCTGAGCCATAGGTCTCAGTGAGCCAGGTTAACCACCCCCTATCACCAGAGAGAGTGCTGACTCCTGCTCTGGTCTGTTTACACCCCCTCAGCCCCCCGATGTAGGACAGTCCCTTCAGACACAATGAACATGCTGAATAGCTACTCTTCATCTCATGAGCAATGCCAAATCTACACGCTTTGACAGCCTTCTGCTCGTGCACAGAACTTTAATTCATGTTGGTTGGGCTTTATTACTCCACAATATATTCTACAATAGTGCATTTCAGCATGTAGAAGGAAATATAAGACATTATGCTTTATGCATTATGCTTTAGTTGTGAATCATTCAATATGTTGATAAGATTGAAGCTCAACTGTATGAACAAAATTCTAAAGTGCATTGCGTCATCTTGACAAATTACTTTTTCTTAGTTTAGTCGTTTGAAAACCAAGGCACCTGTAGAAGTTTTTTTTTTTTTCCTTTGAAAATAATCAATCTCTGAGCCAAAAGCGTCACTTTATCTATTAGGTGCCTTGACTTGTCCCCTGTGGGGCATATAAAGCTGACGGCAGGAATTGATCTTGGCTTGTTTTTCACTGTAGTCCATGCCATCATCCTCATTCACCTTGCGGGGCTTGTTTACTGCAGTTGGCATTTGCTCAAGGAAAAACATCCCCTCCCACTTGCTTAGGCTACTTAAATCTGTCCCTTTCACCGGGCAGTTGGAACGGCTTGAGGTAACAATGTTATATAGACTAGACAAATCATGATCATGTAAATAGGTTTATTGGAAGACTGAGTTAAAGGTCTGTTAAGTATTAACCAGCATTAGAAAGCTTTTCCAGTCATATGTCTGAAAGCAAAGAAAAGCACCCTATCAAAAGTGCATTGAGATCAGCTCAACAATTCGTAGACAATTTCCATATAAATCAGTTAAATAAATATATATATAAATAAATAAATAAAACGTTTTAAATGTTTAGTTCACACCAAAAAATGAAATTCTGTCATTTGCTATCATTCATGTTGTTCCAAGACTGACTTTCTTGTGTGAAACAAAAGGAAATGTTAGGCAGAATGTGAGACGGTCACTATTAAGTTTCATTGCATCTTTTATCCCAGTAAATGGCTATCGTTCTTCCTAACATGTTCTTTTCACTAATGAAAGGGGTTTGCAACGACGTTGGTGTATAAATGAAGACAGAATTTTCTTTTTTGCGTGAATTACCATTTTTAGTCTCTTTTAACCCCGCAAGTCTCTTTTAACCCCGCCTCTTTGGCGTTGATTGGACAACGTAGGTTGTTTTCGCAACGCGATTGGCTACTGGGCTCGTCAGTCATATTTACAGCCTGTTATTTACCACAAGAGGGCTAGGAAAGAGTGGGTATTCTGTTCGGGAGCTTCAGCAGCTGATATGAACGGGTAACGTAACCAAATGCCTCAAGGAACAACGGGAGCTAAAACAGATACAAGATAGTCGCTCTAATTTTTTATTTAGAAGCAGAAAAGCGCAATATGAGGCACGCATCGGCATCTAATGAAACTATGGAAAGCTCCTCTCTCACCATGACAGACTTGTTCAAAATTTGCACACAGTGCGAGCGGCTTAGTAAAAAGGTAAGAAAGCGAATAAGAGCTTGACATCGAGTTTATCTAATGACAGATGTGCCTTTAGTTAACCTGTTTTGTTAGTCTACTTTTTTCATTGATTTTAAATATTGTCCGTTTATTGAGTCCGTTTGCTGCAGTGCAGTCCGTTCTTTGTACTTGCATCATGAACACTGCTGGCTTGTTTTTCTCAGTCTTCTGTCATCGGATCAATAGACGCTCGTCTTTTATCAATGACTGACAGTATTAAAGTCAGTGTCACATTGTCTAAATGCTGTTTTTTATTCAAGCAACGCACTAAAATCATATATGCAAGATTGCCATTGTGTGGAACTGATGTATGTTGCTGCAAGGGGACAGACTGAATTGCTCACGGCGTCAAGTTTAATAGCATTCAATAATGTATTTTTAAAGGATTGCTTGCATATTCCTGTCTGAGTCAGCTATTTTGGCATGATTATGTCACTGGTATATTGCTAACTCAGACAACCTTTTTGTTCATAGTGAATCTAGGTTGTTTTGAATCATTCTCTTTGTGCCTTTGACAGCTTCTATAGTATCAATAACAGATGAATGATGTTCAAGGTCTGACTGTTGTTACTGATTGCATTATGTATTGTGTTATGTATTATGAAGAATTTATTTTCTAGCCCATGCCAGAGAAAATTCTATAACCAGCCATTGATATTTGAGCTGAGGAAGGATGTTGTTTTTAAGAGCTCTCAGTCTGATGCCAGGATTTCTTCGATTTAATAATCGCAGTTTCGTGCCAAGTGCTTCTCTCGGGTTTTGACATGTATTGGTTTTGATCTTTTTAGGACGTTGGAGTGCGAATCCCCAGACCGGTGGGAAATGGACCAAGTAGATTCATACCAGAGAAAGAGGTTAGTGTTAACATAAACCCTGCTGGATTTAAAGTTGGCATGAATCTTACTCCAACCATTTTAATCAACAAATTGAACCCACCCCCCACACACTTTTTTTGGCATTAAAAGCGTTTCTCATCACATTCTCTAGTGAAACTATTTTAACAGTACTGAATTCCCCAGGTTTACATCATCTTTATTCCCCTGTTGTCCCAGATACTTCAAGTCAGTAAATTGGATGAAAGAATACAGTCGATTTTTGAGGACGCCTTTGCAGTGCTCGGTCGCCTTGACAACATCTCCTTGGTGATGGGGTTCCATCCTCAGTATCTGGAGAGCTTTCTTAAGACACAGCATTACCTGCTTCAGATGGACGGTCCATTGTCTTTGCACTGCAGACATTACATAGGGATAATGGTGAGACTGCAGACTGTATTTTTGTATTCAACTCAAAAATCACATTGATAGATTTTTCTAAATGCACATTTGACTTCAACAGGCTGCTGCCAGGCACCAGTGCACGTATCTGGTCAACCTGCACGTGAATGACTTCCTGCAGGTCGGAGGTGATCCCAAGTGGTTGAATGGTCTGGAAGAAGCCCCACAGAAGCTGCAGGCTCTTGGGGAGCTCAATAAGATCCTGGCCCATCGCCCCTGGCTGCTCACCAAAGAACACATTGAGGTATGACTTCAACCTCACAGTCACACATGGATACTCGCCTACAGCTGTTACGCAACTCTAACAAGCACAAAGAAGTTTTATAATGCTGTTAGAGACAACTATTAGGTATTAGGTCAGTCAGGTTTCAGTAGATATGAATTTTATTAGTTGTAATGGAATTATAATAATATGTGTCTTTTACATGGCACTGTTTTTTTTGTGTGGCAAATCTGCGCATTTATTTAACATACAGTACATACAGTGATTTGAATGATCCTATTCTCTGATAAGCATAAATTGAATTAAAAGTATGTTAATTTATTAAAATCATGTTGATTAAATTCCATAAATTAAAAGCATGTTAATTTCTGAATAAATATTTGTTTGGATATTATTTGGGGTGCCTAATATGAAAAATGTCAGGTAGAAACAATATCATAATATCATTTTTTTTTTTAAAGTCTAATTAAAGATTGAAATTCTTGAAAAGAAAGTTGTATTTAATAGTTTTATGTAATATTCCTTTGGGGGAAAAAATGCTTCACAGCTTAATATTTTAATATTTGTCAAATGTATAAGCATAAATTGAATTAAAAGTATGTTAATTTATTAAAATCATGTTGATTAAATTCCATAAATTAAAAGCATGTTAATTTCTGAATAAATATTTGTTTGGATATTATTTGGGGTGCCTAATATGAAAAATGTCAGGTAGAAACAATATCATAATATCTTTTTTTTTTAAAAGTCTAATTAAAGATTGAAATTCTTGAAAAGAAAGTTGTATTTAATAGTTTTATGTAATATACCTTTGGGGGGAAAAATGCTTCACAGCTTAATATTTTAATATTTGTCAAATGTTATAATGTGTGATTCCCCCTAAAATTGGGATATTTATGAATGAATAATTTCCTTTTCTTTGTTGTGGACACTATTACATTTCATTGAACCTTATACTTTTATTTTTAACAGCGTCTACTGAAGGCAGAGGAGCACAGCTGGTCGCTGGCCGAGCTGATCCATGTTGTGGTGCTACTCACACTCTATCACTCTCTGGCCTCCTTTACGTTTGGTTGCGGCATCAACCCTGACATCCACACAGATGGAGGACATACGTTCAGGCCGCCCTCGCTCAGCGGTTACTGCGTTTGTGACATTGCCAATGGCAACGGTGCCCTAGAGGAGATGTTTGGGAACCAGCAGGTGAGACAAAGGGAAATGTATTCAAAGAAGATTTTCTAATATTTGCTAGTCTTCCATCCAGTCGTCCTGAAAAGGGATCTGTAGAATGCATGGAGTGCAAGGTTCAAATTCCTGACCATAGAGTGTACATAAACTTATGATGACCTAGATTCCTGTATGCATGTGTTTAGGTGTCTGAGTTGTCTGGTGAGGTGGAAGTGCTGATGGAGAAGATGAAGCAGCTCCAGGAATGTCATGACGAAGAGGAAGCCAGTCAGGAGGAAATGGCCACTCGTTTTGAGAGGGAGAAGACCGAGAGCATGCTGGTAGTCACCTCAGGTAAGTGGATTTTTTTTTTTTTTTTAGGTTTGTTTCATACAACAATTCCAGGATGACTTTTGTTAAAACAACATGTTTGATCAACAGAGGACGAGGAATGTATACCATCCAGAGATGTTTCACGACACTTCGAAGACCCTAGTTATGGCTACAAGGACTTTTACAGAAGAGGAGAACATGTACCCACCCTCAGAGTGCAGGTGAGAAGAAAGTCACATTGTCTTGCTTGTTGCCATTGGTAGTCGAAAGAAAATGGAAGACTAAAATAACAAAAATCTGATATTTTCTGCCCTTGACAGGACTATAGTTGGGAAGATCATGGCTTTTCCCTTGTGAATCGGCTGTATCCGGATTTTGGACAGCTTCTGGATGAAAAGTTCCAGATCGCATACAATCTGACGTACAACACAATGGCGACACACCAGGGTGTGGACACTTCCATGCTTCGTCGAGCCATCTGGAACTACATCCACTGCATGTTCGGGATTCGGTAAGTCCGCTTTTTATTTTAATTTGCTTAGATATTATTTAGATATTAGTTGTATTTAGTTATTTAAATCATATTGCTGAGGTATCTTTCTTTCTCTGTCTAATACACGACAGGTACGATGATTATGATTATGGAGAAATTAACCAACTGCTAGACCGCAGTTTTAAAGTCTACATCAAAACTATGGTGCGCACTCCAGAGAAGATCACCAAGAGGATGTACGACAGCTTCTGGAGGCAGTTCCAGCACTCTGAGAAAGTAAGAAGCACTTCAGACCAAAAAAATGAACAGACAACAGGTTCTTTCTGAAGGTTAAATCATCTCGGTACAAGTTAATAATGATTCTTTTATTTTGTCTTTCAGGTCCACGTTAATTTGCTTCTTATGGAAGCGCACATGCAGGCAGAACTGCTCTACGCTCTGAGAGCTATCACTCGCTACATGACATGAAGTGCTGTTCTTGTCTACCTTTTTAATTTTTTTTACTGTTGTTGACGTTGGACACTTAAATAAACGTAAAAATGACAAAAAATGGAAAAAATAAAACTGAGGAAGAAGAAGAACGGGCGGCGGCGGAGGGCGATGACAAGGTTGTTTTGTTAAAAGAAGGAAAAAAACAACAACTGTCAACTGAACCTACTTGCTGAATCACTTGTGTGGCTGCTCAGCCTGCGGTGGCAAAACTGGCCACTGGGGGGGAGTGGGGCCGTCTGAGCAGAATCCCTCTAGTGTGATTAAGAGGACAAGCTAAGACTGCGGAGCTTCTGGAGGCCAGACCTCCTTTAGTATTTCAAATGCATCTGCGATAAGATGCCATATAATCATATCTTCTTTTTGTGAGATGAGATTTAAAAAACACACACAAATGGCAACTCTAGTGCCAGTGCAGAAAGACTGCACTAACATGACTATCTATCTACTAGTGTTTTTTTTCCATATTGTTTTTATTTTTTGTTCAGCAGTGGCTAGAGATAGAAGCATTACTGATTTTGCATAAACGCGTGCCTAGTCATGCGCAGCACTGGCAACAGATGCTGAGGTGCCGTCTGTTCATGCTGCTTTTCTCAATTGAGAGGCCTCAAGACACCCAAACCATCACCCATTTATATAAGCTAATCCAGGAACGATTGTGTTAGTGTGAGTGTGAGAGCGCAATTCAAAAGTAATAGCTGTCTGAGCCCTTGTTAGAGTTTACTGTAAGACACCACTTTGTTTCATTGTGACATTTCCAATGTGTGAATGCTATGGGGGGAATAGAGAAAAAAAATCCAAACATAGGCTCTTTTTGGGGTTTCACGCATTAAAAATATCAAAGCACTTTTTTTAAACAATGTTAAGCTTCAGCTTTTATGTAGCCATTTTTTTTCGATGACCGTTTTCTATCTTTTTTTATTTGTGTTAGTGACTTTCAACGCGGAAAGGTCTTCCTTTTGTGATGTGCTTCCTGTTGCTCTGATCCATCCGCCTTATCTGTCTTCCTTTGAATGCACGGCCATTATTTTGGGGTTTATTATAACTAAATACCTCCTGTTATGTATCCTTAAATATCTAAGTGCTGTCTAGTGAGCAGAACTTTGTCTTACGTGGCTGCCTGTCATGCGCTACAATCTGTACAGAGCTAGACGCTGAATCAGGCGACCCGCACGCTTGTGGGGTTAAACCATGCTTGTTCTCATTATCAGAACTTTAACCAGTGTAACTAAACAGTTTTGTTTCGAGTGTGTGTGTGTGTGCGCATGTGTTTCTTTTCAAGCGGAGTGGATTCTCCGCTGTCTTTTTTTGTTTACTAAACCAGTTAAGTACTGCATTCTGATGATGGCAGGACTAGAGGGATGGTACTTTTTCTTTTGGAGATGGATATGAGGAGGTTTTAAGTCAGACTTGAGAGACTGATGTCAGTTACTGACAATTTTCTAAGAAATAATTTGTTAAAAAAAATAAAACACGGTATTTCACTGGTTGTATCATTTGTAATTTAATCAAACTTTCTGTTTTCTTCCCAAAAAGTCACATTAGGATGATGCATTACACCAAACATTCAGTATTAAATAAGATTTGAACAGTCCAAACACCTTATACCACGAGAACTGACGGTTATTTTTGTGCTAATTAACAATAACACACTTTAAGACTTAATTTATATAGCTTTTAGGTCACATAATCAATGTTTTTATGTCCATGAACTTCCACCCACCAGCAGAAATCCTTGTAGCAAAGTGATATATCAGCACAGACACTACAGGCCTATAGAAAAGCATCCCCTGCTGTGCACTAATGATTTAAACACAATGTTGAACGCGGCAATTCGTCCTCTCACAGTGAGGATTAAAGAAAGCAACATTGTTGACGTGGGAACCATAAGGAAATTTTCCCTGTTTGTGGTTATGAGGCTGGTGGTCATTTAGTGCCAGTAAATGGCCATTAAATGGAAATCACCATAGGCTAGTTGATGCTCATTTTAAAAGAATAATGCGAGAAGTTGGGTTCCCCTCTTAATAAAATATCTGAAAAAATCCCTTGGATGTTGTGCAGGAGTTAAACCGCTTCAGACTTCACATGATGGAGGCTGAGAGGAAAACGTTAAATCGCAGTAAAGAGTGATTTGAATAAACTTCACAATCCCATTTTAGTCATTGGTTTTAAGCATGTATTTAAATGACCTCTAGGGCAGCTTTGTAAACTTCATATTAATGTATAGACTAGCTGTGAAGTGTAACCTGTTAAAAGGAGGGAAGCCAGTGCCATAATATATCAGTTTGATGTGATTGTATTAAGGAAGTATGACAATGTTTCTATTCTGTGTTCCTTACAGACTTTTCTGGAAGTGTCTGTTAAATAAAATCTTTGAGATCACGGAGATGCTCTTGAGTGATTTTTGCATATACGTTAGTTTGGTGTTTATGAACATAGGCTTGCCTTCTGTCCGACACAATTCATGCTTTCTCCTATACAGCAGCATAAGGTTGTGTAATAAACATTTGAACTATTTAATTTTAAAAATGTGTTGGTCATAATTGACAAATTCCCTATGTTCACAATATCAAAAGTGACATTGTATTAAAGTGCAATATACACACCGGCTCATTCCTCAGATTGTAGGTGTACATACAGTACATGCATATATACACACAGACAAGCATGTGACATCTGGAGAGGAGTGTGTCAGTGGAGCTTACGGAATGATGCCAGTAGTGTCTTCAATATAAAAACGCTGTCTAAGGCTCTCAGCTACAGGCAAAAAGAGCAGCTCCCAGCATGCTTCCTGAACCTGTCTGACTCCATCATCAGAAGACCACTGCAAAGCTCCTTTGTCTGTCCAAAACACAGGACAAAATGTCTACATTAAGTTCATACAAAAATTTTAAACATTTAACCAAAAGTGATTTCTTCATGTCATATTTGTACATGCCAAACTTACTGTCAACTGAATTCATATAATTTAAATAAATAATAATTAATAATGTATTATAATGTATACA
>NW_015661872.1:774808-779216 GCF_001515625.1 Sinocyclocheilus rhinocerous | reverse complement strand
TATATATATATAAAAAATGTCATTAATAAAATAGAATTATAATACACATTACATTGTATTACTTTATATTATTAATACAAATATTTACACACACACACACATATAATATGCATGTGTGTGTATATATAACTTTAAATATATATGTAAATATTTGTATTAATATAATACAATATAATGTATATTATAGTTCTATTTTATTAATTAGTGAAATTTGTTATTTTAATTATTTTCCATGTACACATGCATTATTTGAATATCTTTGACTGTTGCAAGCAATAACTTTTATCACTTTTTTGTAATTCATTCTACCAAATTAGCATACTATAATGCCAGTCCTGATGCTTGTGTATTTATGTACCGGTGTAGAGCCGCAAGATCTCCAACAGCTCTTGAGTGTGTTGCAGCTCTCCATCTAAAGAGCAGTTCCACAGAGTCTGACACACCACAGAAGCCAAATGCCAGTCCCGAGGCCCGAAGTCACGCAGACAGTCAATAAGCCTGCATTATGGAGAGAGAGAATGCATAGTACTTATACATATTACAGTACACTTAAAAGTTGAAAGCACACTCAAGAGAGAGGCGAGTTACTTCTGAACGGTTCCCGTGGCCCTCAGCATGGTCCTGTTTTCTGGATCTGCAGATAGGTTGATGAGAACTCCACATGCAGAGAAACACACATCAGGGGTCTTGGAGTCCAGGAGGGTTACCACATACTGCTCCACTGAGACACAAAAGACCAACACAAACGTCAGCCACTGGGGGTTTGGAGACAGAAAAAGTGGCAGAGAGAGTGTCTCACACCTTTGTGCTGCATGATGAAGTGTCTCACGTCTTTGATCTGCGACAGATTTCCAAAGACACGTGTGGCCTCCAAAACAGCATCCATACTGGAGCTCAGCAAGAGTTTTAGTAGCACTGCAATGACAGAAGAACAGGCAGGAAGGGGACATTACTGAAGGACCAAGACAGATGCAACATACAGGCACACACACACTCGTCTTACACTGAGAGATGTGTGTGTGCTGGGAACGGACCACTGAGCTCTCGCCTTGGTAGAAAGACAGGTTGTTGATGGTGGCCACGGCATTAATCACTAACTCTTCACTCTCCTGCACACACCTGCACTCTGAGAGACAAGGACAAAGACAGAAAACGTACTCACAGAATGGCATAAATAACAGAATCGGGATGCATTATAAATACGAGTAGCCTAATTCATTGTACATGTTTATTTCCTTGATCTGGACTACATTTGCCCTCATCTAACATCTAATTAATAGAGCAACTCTATTAATTGAAAGCACTAAGAATTTCATAACATTGTTATATCTAGCAAATTTCAAACATGGTTATTATAGTTAACTAAAAAAAGCTAGTTGACAAGACGTTTTCATTTATTTTATCTTGAACTAAAATAACTGTACTAAAATTACTAAAACTTAAATAAAAAATTTGACATTTAAAAAAAGACGAGATAAACACCAAGACTAGAACTTTAAGTAAATTAAAAATGAAAGCGGACAATATAAAATAAAAACATTAATAAAATGTTAATAAAACATATAATTGTATCTCAGTGATACTAAAATAAGACTGATCTCAAAATGAATATAGATTTTTCTACTGTGCAATATAATGTTGTGATGCCTAAATTCACATATAGAATTTAAAACAACTTGTTTGGCTTTTAGAGTTTTATTTTGAATTGATTAATACAATATTATTTGAACAACAGCCATTTTAACAACCATGTTTGTTTGTTTTAGCGGATTGATTACCATTTGTATAACCACAGTTTTACTACAAACATCATGGTTAAACTATGGTTAATGTAGCAAAATAATGGCGAATTTATGGTTACTATGGTTTAACTACAATAATTGGGGTTTTTGGTTTTATTTGTTGTAAAACCATGATTCGTTTTCGTAAGGGTTTACTTGTCTGCTTTTGTAGCTATTGCAGGATATACAGGTACATCTCAAAAAATTTGAATATCATGGTGCTTGATTGGCCAGCAAACTCGCCTGACCTGAACCCCATAGAGAATCTATGGGGTATTGTCAAGAGGAAGATGAGAGACACCAGACCCAACAATGCAGATGAGCTGAAGGCCGCTATCAAAGCAACCTGGGCTTCCATTACACCTGAGCAGTGCCACAGGCTGGTTGCCTCCATGCCACGCCGCATTGATGCAGTAATTCATGCAAAAGGAGGCCCAATCAAGTATTGAGTGCATAGAAATGAACATACTTTTCAGAAGCCTGACATTTCTGTTTAAAATATCCTTTTTTTTTATTGATCTTATGTAATATTCTAATTTTCTGAGACACTGAATTTTGGGTTTTCATTATCTGTAAGCCATAATCATCAAAATCTCAAGAAATAAAGGCTTGAAATATTTCACTCTATGTGTGATGAGTCTATATAATATATGGGTTTCACTTTCTGAAATGAGTGACAAAAAATATTGACCTTTTTCATGATATTCTAATTTTTTGAGATGTACCTGTAGGTGGCGACAAATGACCGTCTTTATGAGTGAGTCATTGAACTATCAATTCAAATGATTTGTTCAATCAGAAACGAAACTAGAACTGTCATTGAATCATTCAACCAATTTGTTCAAAAAACAAATTGTTGCAGCGAATCCGTTGTTGCTTTGTTTTAACTTTATCTAGTTATCGGAGCAAAAACAGACAGTAACTACTATGAATATGTTTATTTACACCCCATTATAGGGCAAACTACTGTGCCGAATACTTTATTTCACATTCACCTGTCTAGACAAGTTATCGTACAGCAGCTCCAAGATGGTTCAATTCTTGGTACTGAAGATCAGATCTCACAGAGCGCTAATCAGGTGTCACTTCCTCCTTAAGTTTCAAAACCATTTGAGTGAATTTTAATGTCAGTTCTTCACGATAAATCCGAAATTGAGGTAGTCAGAATCTGCCAGCGCGTGTGACTGTAATAAGATCCTGTATTTCCCGTTCGAAGTGCGGTTTGCTCTGTCAGTGTTTGTGCATCACGCTGCAAAGCGTGTGTTCGTTTCGAAACACCTTTTGTTGTGGTGAATGCTCTGTCATTGTTACCCTTGATTTCTCAGTTTCTTTTTCCTTCTCGATTTTTATTTTCATCATAACAGGATGTCATTTTAATGTACCAGACATAAGGTAGATAAGCGAGAAACAATAAATCTCCCACCCATTTCCTCTCTAACTGTCCACATTATGGTTCTAAAAACTACAGCATCCTCTAATTTCTAACTGCAGGAATCGAGCAGAAAGTTTTAATATTATTTCTCACATTCTAAAAATGACACGGGATGTATATTTCCACAGGACACAAATCTCTTTCTCTATTTCAAAAGGGAAATGCATAACCACCTCTTCACACTAACATGCCTGCTTCTGAAAGGTTCACATGCAGAACCAAAACCGAGCTTCCATCCATCACCATCAAACCACAGTGCAACATCTCTGAGAACACCAGGCTGCACAAAAAAAGAGCTATGCATAATAAAAACATGCAGTTTACAGTCTGGCTCTTCTCGTCATTGGAGAGGATGCAGTAACTTGAGGGCCTATGCCAGTAACTGACGTGGAGAGTGTGATTGCACTGTGCAGAGCAACTAACTTGCGCATTCATTCAAGTTCAAGGAAGTAAACTAAACATCTGTGTTGCTGTGTGTTTAAAGTCACATCGCTTCTGCTAAGCATTTATCACGTACACAATGCTTTGAGAGTGACAATGCATGAGTGAATGCACTACAGTATCTGTGAAGTACGTTCCCAGTGGGTTTTCTGTAAACACTTTTTTGTTGTTGTTGAATGAACTATAAACTAATTAACCACTTAGAGGAGTGTGTGTATATTTCATGATTATGTTTTGTACCCAGCACTTCCAGCAGCAGCTGTACACACAGTGTGTTGGCAGCCAGTGCCGTGCCCACGGTGGGATGGATGGCCAGGTTGGCCAGCAGTCTGATCAGTTTGACCAGGACGTCCTCTCTCTCAGGGGCACGGCATTGCTTAGGGGGCGATGGTGTTTCCTGGTAGACCTGAAAAAGATCTAAGAGGACATCTATCCCGCCTTCCTCCTCATAGACTCTCTCTCTGGCTTCAGTGCTCTTGGCTGTCAGATTTCCTAGTGTGAACAGGAGACGCACTACTAGATCCTGCACATACAAAAAGACAGAGGGCAAGTGTGTTTACTAGTAGGTCTAAGACAACACATGCAATATAACATTTAATATTCATATACATATATTAACACACTTATTAAATTTGACTTATTTGGCATTAATGGATAAATTATTACATCTATCTATCCCACTTTACAGTAATTTAGATTCTTTGCAGGGTGGAATATCATATATATATATATATATATATATAAATATATATAT
>NW_015661872.1:765105-774781 GCF_001515625.1 Sinocyclocheilus rhinocerous | reverse complement strand
GTGTGTGTGTGTATATATATATATATATATACATACATATATATACTGTATATATACACACACACACACACAGTTGAAGTCCAAAGTTTATACTTTGCAGAATCTGCAAAATGTTAATTATTTTACCAAAATAAGAGGGATCATACAAAATGCATGTTATTGTTTATTTAGTACTGACCTGAATAAGATATTTCACATAAAAGTCCACAAGAGAAAATAATAGTTGACTTTATAAAAATGACCCCATTCAAGTTTACATACACTTGATTCGTAATACTGTGTTGTTACCTGAAAGATCCACAGCTGTTTTTTTAGTGATAGTTGTTTGTCCTGATATATAATACTACTACTAAAGTTTTTATACTTATTTTTATATTTATATTATTTAGTTTATATTTTATACTTATATATATATATATTTTAAGTACTTTATTTGTAAAACTTTTTTCTTTTTCAAAAACGTAACACTCCATAGCATACTATATATGTATTTCTATGCTTATATTTAAATAACCATGCAAACACTAGGACTGCAGATCAGCAGCATGCATATCTATGTAAACTGTTTTTTTTCTCCATAAAGCACAAGTTGCATACATTTACATTAAATATACTGCACACAAACAAATACTAATAATTACACACAGACCTATTATTTACTAAAAGAAATGTAATGTTAACTCTAAAAAAATTATGAGATAAATCAGGATTAAAGATTTACAGGCCTGATGTTTAGCAATTTCATGGTTCACTAAACCCATGCAAAAATCACTTGAAACTCCTGTGAATCTAGCAGTCTTTGGTTAACTTTATTTTGTCAGATGGTTTAAACTGATTTTCAAGAACTCCTTTGTTTTCTTTTAGAATGTATGAAAAAGTGGGGTGCAGAGAGAGACCTCTGCCAGATGACAGTATGTCCCTATGTGAGGCACAGGGTGTATGTGGAACTGTGTTTATGATACCTAGTACACAGTGAACTGTGTTTATTCTTTATGAGTTTGGGAGCACATGATCTCATTACTCTTAGTGCCAGAAGGAAAGAGAGAGAAGAACATCTGAACTGTCTGTACCGAAATAAAATGAACAGAAAAACACACACACCTTCATAGACCACTGCTCAAGTTTCACTTAAGAGCAGAAAGCGGAACATGCAGCCTATATGCTTACATGTGTGTGTATGCTTGTTTGAGCATATGTCTTGAGTGTGTGTGGACAGTGTACATATACTTGGGCCAAATTCACCTGTTTCCTGCTGTGTTTGCTTAGCAGGTCCAAAAATAGGCCGCAGCAACGTGGCGTCTCAGCTAGTGCATGACAGCATTCAGTGTAGGTGGACAGCTTGCTGAAGACCGAACACACAAGCATATTCACACACATCACATGGTACAACTTTATCAACATTAATCAAAAAGCTAAATTCCTCAAACTAAAATGAGAACTTACCTCAGTTGGCGGATATTTAAAATGCATTTTACAGCATGCATTACAAAACTTTTAATCAGTGGTTCTCATTCAGGGGGCCGGGGCCAATTACAGGGCCTAAGAAAACTGCTAAGGGGAACTCCGGATGACTTCAAATGATTTGTAATAAAACATTAAAATTACTAAAAATCAAGATATTTCTAATTTGAACTCAAATGTTTTTTTTTAACTGTTTTTAATCCGTAAATGAAGTGATGAGACATACACATACGGTGTTTCATTTATAAAAACCAAATTATTTATATATGATATTGATGTAGGATATTTTATAAATGGAATACTTTAATGTAACAAAAGTAAAGCCATTTGAATTCTTTGTATTGTTGTATTTAAAACAAAATTTATATTTATACATATTTTTACATATTTACACTTACATATTTATCTTGCATTTATTTATCCTTAGATTTGATAAAAAATTTCAATTTCATTTAATTATTTTAACTTCCACAGTCTAAGAAAAATTTATATGAGGTACTTATCCAAATGTGATTTCTAGGCCTGGAAAAGTAATGTCAATTAATAAATCTTATAACTCCATCAGCATTTTTAGAATGAATATACGTTTTTATAGCTATGTCAAGCTCTATAAAATTCATATATTAGGTAAAAAGTATTTTAAAAATCCACTAGAAAACATATTGGCCTTGGAGTTAAGAAGGTTTAGAATCGCTATTCTAAACACTAACTTCATTTGAATGCACACACATATCACAATGACAACTGACAGACAGACTCACCTGAATATTCGGGCCACATTAATGCAGATGTCAAGGTCTTTGCGGTGGTTCTCCAGAATTAAGCAAAGAGTAGAGAATGCTTTATTGGACAGGAAGGAAGGCCGAGACTCTGACTGGTCAGCTATATTTCTCAAAGCTGCTGTGACCTAGATAGGGCCAAGAGGTCAAGACTGTGAGCAACTGTGTGTTTGAGAAAAACACACACATACACACAAGAAATGTACGAGTATGTGTGTTTGGCGATTGAGCGTGAATGAGGGACTGTGCTGCAGGTGTGCATATGTTTGTACTACTGCCTAATGGGTAGAGATGCATATAAAAAAGGAAGCACTTATAATCAAGAAGAAATAACAGAAGGTCTTTAAAGTGGCCTCATAAATCTATCCATCAAGAGCACAAGACACTGATTAGGGTACATGGAGGGTGCCTGCTAGAGCTGCTTGACCCATCGGGCCGTACTTTTATAAAAATCCTAATTTCCGTCTGCCAACAGATTAATGAGTGGCACGGCAATTGGCGCTGAACATCAAACCATGCGTGCCGATTTCAGGAAGTTTGTTTGGGCAGAGTTAAATCATTCCTGTGAGACGTACTTTGTGCTGGAGGAATATGAAGTCAAATATGGACACAGAGAAGTGGGAAAAGGGTATCCTCCCAGACAAAAGCAAAAACAAAAGCAGAGGAAAAGCACATTAAAATCCGCCCTTTCATTCGACCCCATGCAACCCCACCCTTATGAAACGCTCATATTTTGTTCCGTTTCGCTCCCAGAGCAGAGTTCTGAGAAACGTCCGGGTGGGGTTCAAGCATGCTGAATTCCTCCTGTTTTAAAGTCTTCAAGACACAGATTTACAGTGTTTGCAATGCAAACCTATTTGTTTATCTATGGTGGTGTGTGTGTTGCACAAAGCACTGTTCCAGCACATAGGGGAAGCACATAACCTCGGTCACTGTGGATATATGCACGATGGGATCTTTTGTTTTGAGACAACAAAGAAAAAAAGATGATAATACATCACAGAAAAGTCCTTTCTGCGATTTAAAGGGATAGTTCAACCAAAAATGAATATTCTGTCACAATTTATCCACCTTTATTTTGTTGCAAACCTGAATGACTTTCTTTCATCTGTGGAACATAAAAGAAGACATTTTTAGAAGCGTTTCTTTTTCCATACACTGGTAACCAAAATCGTTCTTTAAAATATCTGTTTTTGTGTTCCACAGAGGCAAGCAAGCCAAACAGGCCATTTTTAGATAAACAATCCCTTTAAGATTTGTAAAGGTTTGTCTGTGATTTCCTTTGCTTTAGGGTATCTGGGTATATGTGTATTTGCGATAATGATTGCCATACTGAAAACAGGGTTACAGCTAACAATATAGCAACTTTGACCTTGACTCCTGCCTAATCTAAGCAGCCATCAACGATTACCCACCTGTACCAGTGTGTGTCCTGCAATGATACGCTGACCTTCTCCCTCTGACCTGTGAGAAGTTATGTTAGCTGAAGTTGAAGATGGACCATGCATCAGTCTCTTTGACAGCTGCAGCAGTACACCGATGAAGCCTTTAGAAAGCAGCAGCCTGGAGAGGGCGCTGTTCCCTGAGAGGAGCTTCAGTGAGCCGACACAGTACAGCACGGCTTCACCTTTACTCCACACATCCTCACAATGGAGCAGAGACAGAGACAGAAGGGAGTCTGTGTGTGGACAGTGGACACACATACACACAGTGGGCTGATGCTGGAGATAATAACTGACTGAGTTTAGTAACTGGGTGAGTTATGCAATAATCAGGTCTAACCTAGGATGCTGTCGTTGAGGAACAGGGCGTCATTACTAGCGTTCCGGCTGATTTTGAAGACGAGTTTGCAGATGTTCAGCAAGTTGTTTCCACTCACATTGAGCTTGTAATACAGACAAAAGCAATAAGGCTACTGCTTGATTTCAAACTTTACGTATACTAGTAGGCTCCTCTTATCTTACAAAGTAGAGGTTGTTTAAGATCAGACCTTGTAAATGATCATGTAGTTGGCCCATTTCAATTTTTGGGTTTTCAAAAATACTATAATGTTTTTCTTGAAATGTTGTGACTTTTTCTCATTTAGGGTCATGAACATGCTTGCAAAATGTCAGCATGAGTAAGTGTTGTGGAATGTGCAAACAAAATTGGTATTATTGAATGTGCAATTATGTTTGCGGTGAAGTTTGACACATTTCATTGTTAAATGCAGCTGCACACACTCTAAAAAATAACTTTTTTGATGTACTTTGTCAGTAAAGCACACAGAAGTGCTTTTCCACACTTCTGTTTAAAATCTTAAAATGTTTTTAAAAATGTAAAAAAAAAAAAAGTTAAAATACTGCAACAATAATTTTCAGTTTAAAAATAGCTGGTAAATACAGTTGTAAAAATTGTTTTTATTTTTGTAATGTGCGAGAAGTATTATTGTTAAAGGTTACCAAATTTTTATATTTTTTTAAATATTTTTTTATAGGTGAATTTTATTGAATCGATTAGAATAAGTACCCAGATTTTTAACCTAATACAAGACATATTGTGTGTGTGTGTGTGTGTGTGTGTGTGTGTGTGTGTCTATATACTCACTGCCAGAATAAGTTTGGCTAATGTTAGGTCAAGTCGATCCGATCCCACGTCTATAAGCCTGAAGAGTGTTCTAAGGATGGCGGACCTCTTTTTAAACTGCCTTCCCAGCATGCCTCTCTCTGCCAGCGCATCATGGAGACCATTGCATGCATTACACAGCTCTCCCACAATCTCATCTGATACGGCATCACCTATAAGGGTTGTTTTTGAAAAAGACAAAACCTGATCAGTATACTGTATGTTCCAGTGCACAAAATAGGTAACAGTGTCAAGGTCACATTTTAAACCGAATGTCTCACACAGTATTAATTGCAGCATTGTCATCCTTCAACTGTCCCTGTGAAGGACAGTAAAAGAATAGTAGTCTGTGGGGTACACAGCCTCTTTCATTCAGCTGAACTGATGTGTACACAGAGTAGGCTTACTGACATTTCACTGACATTTGGCCCACGTCAACACCCACTGACATAGTTAACATGGCCCTTCAGGGCAAATTCCCCCCCTGTATGGTATGCATCATTAGTGCGTACTGTATATAATAACTCTTTACTGTCTTTCCAAATGTACCGGCTCTGAGCACAACAACATGGTACGTCACTAAGTTTTAAGTTAGATTAGACTTCAATAGAGTATCAATATCTCTAAAAATCCCCTGGGCTCAATTAAAATTGATAAATAATCTTTTTTCGTCATTGCATCTTAGACTAGCTGTTGCTTGCGGAATAATTATCCATCTCTACATGCTTTTTAACCATTGTGTGGACTGGCAATGCCTTATTCTTGCTGGATCTAACTTGTCTTTAGGGGATAAGTCACAGGCTGCATTTTCCAAAGCTATTTTTGCTAAAACAAATGTTTCTCAAATCTGTTTCCAAGATGGTTGGCATTCTCCCCAACGGCACCCTCTGATGATGCCATGGAAAATACGAATGGTATTTCATGCATGAACGGAGAGGCTCTTGGCACAATAAAAATTTGATATTTATCTTTTAAATGAATTTCGATAGAATTTTCAAAGTGCTTAAATATTTACTGCTATTAGATTGCATTTCACTGTTCTTTTTCCCCACGTGCTTTGACTTTCAAAGCTCTAGTCTATACTGTGCCAAGCTCAACATAAGCTTTGTTTTTATTCCTCTGCATTCAGATATTGTGTTTTTCTTTCTCCCTGCAGATTTGCTTTCACTCTGGGACACATTCAAGTGCTAAAGTGCAGCTCTTTAGTATGAACTTGCATAAGCACAATCCAATAACCCCACAACTGCGGCTATCTTTCTAAAGCTAATGTTAGTAATAGCAAAAAATAAGAAACCACTCAAATAAGATGTTTTTGGACCATGAAGAAACTGTAACAGGGTGAATGGAAAATAAAACCCTCATGTTTTTTGGGGGGATTGACTATTTGTATCTTTGCATACTGTGTTATTTCTCTTAAATCATTTACAAAGATTCCATAAATAATAAAGAAGACTGTAAGAGTGTGCTGCAGAAAATCTTAGCAACATTGCATTATATTCATATTTCTTCAGAGCCCAAACAGAAGTAATGTAACATTTTTCATGGAGGGTTATGCTAAAACTATGTTCACAAAAGATAATGAAAAGTCATCAGGTATCAACCTGAAATAAACCATTAAATATGTTTTTGGAGCTCAGGTTTGAAATCAGTTTTTGACCCTAAACAAAGCCTTAGCGTTAAAGGGGTCCTATTATGCTCTTTTACAAAGTTTTGATTTTGCTTTGGGGGTGTACTAGAACAGGCTCTCATTCTAGGTTGTTCGAAAAACACATTATTTTTCACATATTTTACATTATTACAACACCTCTCTCCCCAGTCTGGCATGAACGGCTCGAATAGTTCCTGTATCAAATGAAGGCCCGCCTTCCGAAATACGAAATGTGCTGTGATTGGTTAGCTGGGCCAGTGGGCCAGTGTGTGTTGTGATTGGCAGCACTCGGCGCCTGGTCGGGAAATGTCATGCCCCTTACCATAGCCGCATTCTGTGAGCTTCAGTGTAAATATTGTGTCAAAATCAAACCAATTTGAGCGCGATTTAAACCCGGATGATTGTAACCACTCTAAGTTTGTCAGCCTTGGAAAAGCTAGCATGTCTCCGACATAGTGATAACACTCGTTGCCTTCTCTAGTGCAGCTCAACCAGGTCTCGTCCCATTCGTCGGTATTTGTGATATCACAAATCCCGGAAAATATGCGTTGTAGTCCAAACGAGTCGTTCGTTGTAGTTTTTGAAAAGTGATTTCTGTTAAATAAAATATCTCCTTTTGGAGTGGACATAAGCTTTGTAACTTTGCAGATCTTTTTTATGCTCAAACAGCAACATTACAGACTAACTAAAGTTGAAAAAGTGGAAAAAGCATCTTAGCACCTTTAAATCAAAAAGCAAAATCATTGTTTTTAATATATGTTCATTTTGAATTGACCAATTCTATGCAAACATATTGTTGGTCTGATGATGTCCAGCAAAACAAAATGTGACCCTTTACTCTTCAAGGTCATCAGACCATTACTGGTGCATATTAAGCACATTCATAAGAGCAATTTAATCATCACCTGGTGCAAAAGACTCAAATTCATGAAGGACAGGAAGAACTTTAGTGTTCCAGAACACAGATTCATCCATGTTGTCATCTCCTGTGTCTCCATGCCCAAGCTTGACTTCTACAGCAGAATGACATGGAGTGGGTGTCAGACAGACAGACAAATATATAAACAGACAGACAGATGTACTTGATTGATCCCGGTAGGGAAATTCAGAAAAGTTAACTCGAGCAGTTCTTAAAGCATATGAATGTAATACAGGATGTTCAGCATAGCATGAAAAGGTCAGAGCTTCACACCCACATGCTTTTTCATTAGTGTCTCTTCTGTTCAAATGTCTCTGTGAGCATTTGCATTGTGGACGAGCTGCAGGAAGCAGTGGGTTGCGTAAACAACAGATCAAACGGCTATCAACTGGCATCTGGACAAAGAACCTTGAGAAACTGCAGCAGCAAAAGTGGTTTAGATTTCCAATCCGATCAGATCTTTGCGGCTACTAGCAAGATTGTCAGACCTTTGCCTTGTTTATCACGCGTCGGTTAGCGGTTTCAAGTGCAGATATATAAATATAGCAATATACCTGGTTTTGATCCTCTTGCACTGGATACATCATTTTGCAGTATCCTATCAATCACAAACAAATAAATGTTCATACAGAGCAGATTGAGAGCATAAATGACTGGTTAGAAATTACAAAAACCTAGATGGTTTTTTAAAACATTTATATTTAACCTATACATTTTTTTTTTACAAAGTCTGAAGATAAAAATGCTTAATATGTATCAACATAAACGCATGTTCAAAAGAAATATAAAACATTTATATATTTATTAATTTATAAATGGCAGTATTATCATAGAATTTTCCTTGCAGACACAAGAGGTCACTGTTGTGATATTCTGATGTAGCCTTTCATTGCCCAATTTTTTCTTTATATCTTTTTTTTTTTTAACTGTCAGTGGTTTCAAAATCAGTTACCGGTGGAAAATAGATAACTTTCAAAATGTGCTTGTGTAAATGTTCATTAAAATATGCGTGCCTATAAGGGATACTACAACAGACAGGAAACCACAGGTTCATGTGCTTGTCTCAGAGCTAGTCATGCACAGTCACGGTGAATTTTATCTCAAATATCAAGATATCCGTTAACACGATTTAAGTCTTTACTGTCATTAAGAGCAGGTTAAACTGACATATTATGTCTCAAATGTACTTGTACTGCTTACAGTCCTCAATTTTTATAGTACAGTATAATGTCATCATTCATCTTTAGCATATGTCACATGGGTATTTTATAAGGATTGAGAAGAAATTATGGTACGATTGAGCATATTTGTGGCATTGATCATGTTTGGGCTTTGTACTGTCTGGATAATGCCTCATTGTTGATGGGATGCCTCGGCCGAGACGTGATCTCATCGCGTGAATCTTAAATGAGACTGTACTGGTGGTCAACAGACCAGTCAGCCAGCCAACCACAAACGGCCTGCATAATGTAATATCGCTCCATTAGTTACTATAACAAGGATATGGTAGAGATATAGAGGGAGAGAGAGGGCTTGCTGCCTGACTTTAACTTACTATTAAATTCCATAGTGTCAGTAAATGCATCCAAATTGGAAGCATTGCGATTTTCATAAGTGTGCATTCTGGGCAACGTATTAATGAGGGCGTTTGGATTTGAATAAACAAATCTTTTAATGTGGTCTTACTGATGGTTTACACAATTCTGTTGCATTTCAAAAATGGATGTACACAAAAGAGAATACCTTTTAACTCTGATAACTTTGGTAACGGAAGGATTAGTGTTGGGTTCGAGTCCACCTAAGTCGAGTCCAAGTCGAGTCCAAGTCTTTAACCAATCGAGTCCGAGACAAGTCCGAGTCCAAAATGGGCCGAGTCAGACTCAAGTCCGAGTCCCAAACAGCCGAGTCCGAGTCCAACGAAACTCTATTATTTATTAGTATCTTAACATTGTTTTAACCTTTACAACTACAAAAACGCAGTCCATTTAAATGTAACAAAAGCAAACCTCTATTGCATCTTGCATTTTTTATTTTTTATTAATAATTAGTGTCCTGCTTTGCTTAGCAAACTTAAAGTCATGTAACAGAAGTTATGGCCGAATTGATATATGTATTGTGACATATTTCAGAGTGAAACAGGTTTTAGAATGTGAAAAATTAAGGGGCGGGACTTGACTTAAAGTAAATGTATAAATTCAAGAGTGGGGGTAAAGAAGTAGGTATCTTGGTGAATGGGACCTTAAGAGCAGAAAATGCACCTTTTAT
>NW_015661872.1:741797-762895 GCF_001515625.1 Sinocyclocheilus rhinocerous | reverse complement strand
AGTAGGTATCTTGGTGAATGGGACCTTAAGAGTAGAAAATGCACCTTTTATCTCAATAAAAAACAAGCTTTATATCATTTTTACGATTTTTAATGAAATATGAATTTTGAATAATCAAAATTAGTTTGTGTCTGCTTATTCTATTCACCAGTGTTTGAACCATTAAAGAAGAAACTGCATTTTAATTTCTGGGTTAAAAAAAAAAGAAAAATTAATGGACGCCAAAGTACACGGATCCCTTAGACAGGGCATTTTGAATTTTTTCTTGGATGAAAATGAGGCTGTGAGGGATAAACCTAGTCTGTACAATGGCACACACCTGTGTATAAAAGCCCTACCTATACTTTCCATAAGTCACAGACAACTCACACCTGTTTTATTTTTGAATGCATTTATAGTTACATTAATTACAATAAATTACATTATGTAAGGAATAATTGTTGATGGGCCGTTGAATTATTAGAAAATAATGCACCCATAAAAACTTTTGCCGCAAACATGTTAGAAAAATTCTTTTTCTTTGAAGCTAGAAACTGCCACTAATACAAAAGCAAAAAATAATAAACTAATGTAATAAAACATTCTCAGGCTTACTGAAGGCAAGTAAACACTCCAAGTATTACTTACAAGATAAATGATAAATAAATATATTACTCAAAAATATAAATTAAATAGTTTTTTTTTGTTTTTCAGAAATAGCCTACTACAGACATTTCATGAAGTAATAAATGTAAAAATAATCTTCACTGTATACATTAAATATAGATTATTCTTATTCAAGTTAATAAGTGATTCAGTCAAGAGCAGTGAGTGATTTTCTCCTTTTCTTTTGTTTGATTAACATTTATGACGCATTCGCAAGCTGACTGAGAGGCGCATTCTGTGAGCGCGCTTTCGGTGTGTTTTCAAGTACTGGACAAGACTTAAAAACATATGCAAATACTGAATATCACTTTCGTGATAATGCAGTGAGTCAGTGACATTTCCGTCAACTGTCCCTGGACTCGGTTGGAGTCCAAAAGGCTCGAGTCCGAGTCAAGTCTGAGTAAAAATGCATCTGAGTCCATGACAAGTCAGAGTCCTTTAAAAAACTGTACTCGAGACCGGACTCGAGTCCGAGTACGAGTCTGAGTACCCCAACTCTAGGAAGGATTGACACCACTGGGATCTACTGATCCTCAGAATGATTAACAATAAACAAGTTCAGTCTCTGAACAGGGTGTCCTGAGAATCAACAAACATGAAAATGGTTTATTGCTCTTCCTTGGCACAGAGCATAAATCTGTTTACTGAGGGAGTTTGATGATCCGTTGACAGTAGAGGTTTTTGTTATGTAGCACAAAGGGACAAACGCCTGATGTGAGTCCCTGTCATAAACATGCTGCTTCAAAGCTACCCATCTACAGAGGTTTCAAACCTCTAAACATGTGTTCAGTAAAATTACAAATGTAAGAGTACATTAAAAGAACAATAAACCTTCAAGTGCACATAGAAGACAGCAAAAGAGATGTTTGTGCTCAAAAGCATACCTGTGTTTAGTAAGTATGTGCAGGTCTGTTTCAGAGGAAGAATTTGTTGTATGCTCTGTAACATCAGAACATTGTAGCTTTTCTCTTTCACCTGGATGGTCTGCTCCAATCCTTGCCTCTAGAGACATATCTGAATAGGCACACAACAAAACAGCTTAGCTAAAGAATAACAAAAATGCATATAATAATACATTTAATCAACACATATTTTTTATGTTTTTGAGAGAAATCTCTTATGCTCACCAAGGACGCATTTATTTAATAAAAAATACAGTAAGAACAGAACAGTAATATTGTGAAATATTACAATTTAAAATAACTGTTTCTAATTTAATATATTAAAACCGTATTTTTAGCATTCTCATTATTATATGCTGATTTGGTGCTCAAAATGTTTAAGAAAAATGTTTTTCTAAATATTATCAACATTATCTATAAATATGATAAAATGCTGAAAACTGTTGTTCTGCTTAATATTTTACATTTTGGTGGAAACCATGATACATTTTTCAGGATTCTTTCATGAATATTTGAAAACAAAAACGTGTTTTAAACAGAATTTAGTTTTTGTAAAATTCTTTAAAAAAACTTGCTGACCCCAAACTATATATATACATACGCAGACAATTTGTTTTAAATTTGAATAAACAGAAGCTCAGCTGGAAAAGTTGCATTCATGTAAACTTTTTACAGTCTAGCACTGTCCTTCAGTGTCATTGAACTTTTTGAATGATTTTATTACTTACTCAGAATAAAACTCAATCTAGCAAACTATTGACAGGACAAACACACATTTTGTTTTTTCAATACAAACAAACTCAGGGCATACAGAGCAGAGTTACATCCTGGGGATGTAAACTGATTTATATCAGATTTTTTTAAAAAGTGTCTATTTATTTTGGTTCAGTGTGAAATACTTTATCAGTTAGCTGACTGTCTCTTCAGAGGCATTGACAGAGGACACAATGAAGAGGGTTATCAATCTGCCTGACAGGTGAACATGGACTATTACTTTTTTCGGTAACACTTTACAATAAGGTTCATTAGTAACATTAGTTAACAACATTAGTAAACATGAACTAAGAATGAACAATACTTCTACAGCATTTATTAATCTTACTTAATGTTAATTTCAGCATTTACTAATGCATTATTAAAATCACAAGTTGTGTTTGTTAACATTAGTTAATGCACTGTGAACTAACATGAATAAACAATGAACAACTGTATTTTCATTAACTAACATTAACAAAGATTAATAAATAGTGTAATAAATGCATTGTTCATTGTTTGTTCATGTTAGTTAATACATTAACTAATGTTAACAAATGACACATTGTAAAGTGCTAGCCTTTTTTCATTGAAAGGAGAAAAAAAGAAAACAAACAGGTTAATAAAACATTGTTTTATTTCTTTTCTTACTCTTTGTGTTTGGTGTCACGGGTGGTAGCCTGTTTATGGACGCTGCTCTAAGCAGTTTGGCTCGAGAACCTCCTGATCCTATTCTTGTATTCCCTCGTTCAGCTGGGGGTTTGGGGAGAGCTGCTTCATCAACACCGCCATCCTCATCCAGGGACACAGACAGCCTGGGTTTCTGGGATTGAGAGAACTCTTGAATTACTGTTTCCTGTTTTCGTTTGAATAGTCAGACATAAAGTTTTGAAAGGCTCCTTACATGTTCCAGTGGGCTGAGACGAGTTCCAGAGCCTGGCCTGGAGTCAGGAGCTTCAAAATGTTGGGCATGTAGACTAGAAAAGAAATTTGTGAAGGCAATTAAAACCAGCATACTAGTTTTATAAGAATAATCAAACAGCTAATGTTACAATTCAAGCACTTTAAAGAGTGCAACAGTCTGGTTCTGGAAGTAAAAATTCCATTCATTTTCTAAATAGTGGAACTGATTTTTAACAATAATTTGAAAACAGACCTACTGTGAGCTACAAAGTTGTTAATTGATGATTGAATCATGGCTTATAACTCTTAAATTAAGAGTTTTTAAAAATCCCTATGGGAAATAAATAAATCGGGGAAAAAATGTAGTACTTCCAGAACCAAGGCCACTGAAAAAGTGGATGGGTTCTGTTGCACTCTATAATCAAAATTCATTCTAAATATTATAATGAGCATGATACATTCTGAACAAGGGATGAATACATAAATCTATCATCTTCAATGTTGTTTTACCTGAATGCAGATGGTGGTCGTCCATCACGTGCACGAGAAGATGATTCTCCAAAGAGCTGCCGATGCTTCTGCTGAGGTGTGAAAGGCCGCTGTGTGGCAAGAGCTCTGAGAGAGCGACGAGCTTCTGACACTATCTCAGCACTCGTCTGTCTCCTGAGGCCAGTGCTCGTGTAGACACGCTCACTTTTGTCCTGAAGCTCCATTAAAGACATATTTGATCCATAGGGGTGTGTACCAGTATCAAGGGCCTGAAACCTTGTCCATTATCCTATAACCAAAATTGGCTGGAAAAGATGCATAACTACAGTTAAAGAAGGAGAAAAATTTATCGTTTGACCAAAATTAACTGCTTCTTGTAAATATAAAGATTTAGCTGTCCCAGGAATATGTAGCAGACTTTTAAATGTATATGTTTCTGACATTCTCATCTTTATTACTTCAGTCTACATAGCCTATTACAGCAAGTGGTTTGCTGCCCTGCAAGACTTGTTTTCAATTTTAGTACTTTTTAAAATGCATCCCACACACAACCGATGTCATATCATCCAGGGTTGCGTTTCCCAAAAGCATCGATAGCCAACTACGGTTGCATGTTCCACGGAACTCTTTTGGTAACGACGGAACTTGCAACCAGGTGCTTTTAGGAAACGCACCCCAGAGTGTGACAAGCACGCGCGTCCACGCACCGTCACCATGGAAACGCACAACGCTGCTACAGTAGCTCTGGTGTAGCAAAACAAAAAATGCAAAACATTTAAAGCACAAAGAAACTAAAAACTTAAAGTAAATAAATAAATAAACTCGTACAATGAACAACTTGATCTGTAATCTTGTATTCAGGTAACCGACAAAAAAAATAACAATAAACCACGACATAGTATCAAGCGTTGCCTGCAGTCTACTTCTTTAACGTTAGACAACTAGTTGCTCTTAGTAGACAATGTGAACAGCACAGAAAAACTATATTCCCATTTACCTTGATTTCCAAACGATTTAGGCCTTGATTTCACAGTTTTAAAGAGATCATCTTTAATCCAGAAAGAGCTTGTGTGACAGCAGAAAGAGGGACGCACGCACGCCACAGGGTCAATCACGGCCACGCGCATGGTCATGTGACACAGGGAGGCTTTTGTTGTGTGAAACCTTACTGCCTTTTTTGCTGTTTTCTGGCATATTTTCTTCCATTTTATTTTTAAAGACTTATTTTTAAAACAAGTTAATTAGGAATCAGAATCCATAATTACATAAAGATTGTTATATAGGTGTGTGGCCTCAACATTAACATTTCAACATTATTTCCAACGGGAAAAAACACAGGTGAGACAGTTCAAAACTTGACGTATTCGATAAAGAAAATACATTTATTTTTATTTAGTCTAAATAAAATAACGCCTTCATTTATATTCCTCCCCAAAACTCATAGTATTTGCCTGGTGCTCAGTGCCCACAGAGACGCCAAATGCAGCTGTGAGGCGAGACGTAATCACGCACGAGACGCCAGGTAAGCTGATAGCGTAGTAACTTCCCACAGAGCTTGTGTTCTCATTTTAAGAAACTGTCCACATTGTTTTACTGTCCACCCTTTGACTAAATTATTTACTAGAAACGTCAAAGATTTTAATTGATGCTGATGTAGACTGCCAATAATATTCATAATGCAAATCCAATACATGAAGCATTGTTCATAACACGTTTACTCTTTTTTTACTCTTATACAGCAGTCAAAACTACTTTGCAAATAAGACAGACATGAGATGTCAGTCCAACACTATAGGTACAAACCTACTGTTTCTCTGTTCCTCATAGAATAAAATGCACATATGAGCCATCTTTTGGCTCAGTGGTTAGATTTAAATAGCTCTACAAGCTTCATTCTCATGGATACAAGAAGTCTCATTGGTGTAATGTGATTGAAGGAGCTAGCCAATAAGGAGTTAGTGCTCATTGGCCAATAGCTGCATGGATATGGTTGCCCTCTTTCATTGTCACTAGGGGAGTGTGGTGCCAAGGATGGCAATCTTGATAATAGTATGTCATGCATACTGTATTTCTCAGCTTGTCAGATTTTAGATAACGCTTGCACGAGGTGCACACCTCTGTATTTAGAGGGCTGCATGAACGGTGTAAATTTAATTAACTTGTGAACCTTGACACATATGCACATACAAGGAAGGACCATCATTTTCTTGCTGCTGTCTCCTTGGCAACCACTTCCTTATGGGCAGTCTTTGGACACACATTCACTCCCTCACCTAGTGACAAGGAAAACGTGAATGTATGACAAAGAATTTAAGTAATGAGTTTGTTTAGAGAAACTATGAAACTCTGCTATATTTAATTGTTTAAAGTGACCATGAAATCAAAATGGACCATTCTTATTTTTATCTGATCTTATTTTAATATTTATACATTTTTATATTTGTTTTGAATTTTGTTTTATCCGTGCACATCATTATTTCATAAAATTCATGTTTTTAAAATTCTCATAACCATTAATCAAAAACATGTCCACACCCCCTCGCAAGAAACAATAGGCAAGAAAAGATGATCAGCTTAATGCCGACTTACTTTAATGAGATAATTGAAGTCCTCCACTTTAAGGCCTGTCTGGCTGTTGTAGTCCACATGCTGCTTTGCATATTTATCTGTGTTTGATTCGTAAAAGCAGGATAGAGGAACAAACGTGGCCGGAAATGCCACTGACCGAACTGGGGACTGTTCAGATTGTCAAACCTCAGTGGTGCAAGTAACCAAATCCCAAAATACTTATTTGACATAAATAAAAACACCTGTGGTGTACCAGACATGCTTTAGCCTGCTCGGTATAAATAAAAACACACGGTCAAGCATGTACACTAAGCCAGGATGGATTGTAAGTATAAAAATGGCGTTGTTGGAGCCATAACCTTGTGGCCAGCACTTTGACATATGGTGCAGCAGAGCTTGCTTTATATGCCTTATTATATATTTATATATCACACACACATACACACAAGCATGCATATATACATATATAGCATTGTTGTTTGAATATAACCTTTACAGTATGGTGGTGAGAGACAAAAACCTGAATGGTTTGTTTTGGAATTAACATGAACATAAATATAGGCCGGTTTTGTTTTGCTTTTGGAAACACATTTGTTGACCTTTCCATCTAACATACTAATTTGCTGAAAGAAAAATAGTGAGAACAAGCAGCTGACTGCTTTGGACACTGCCAGTTTCTTCTCTAACACAGTGGCTTTGATTATGACACAGTGACGACAGACTGCTGATTGACTCATCTGCTCACGGTGCTGTCCAGAAAAGCCAGCCATACTCTCTCACTTTGTTCTGTGAGCTCTGAGTGGGGTGCTATATATTTTAGACAAATATAGTAATGAATTCAGCAGCTTTTGCACAAGATACAATTCAAATAAGTGTTGAGGCTACATATGGGCCAGGGTGGCACTGGCCAACTTGTTGGCTGGTCCACCCAATGCATTTATGTAAAGAATAAGCAAAGATTCTGGTGGATGAGCGCTGAGCCTCCAGTTGTGCACTTCTGTTCTATAGCAAATGGTAAATGCGATGGCTGTCAATCTGAGCATTCTATCCAATCCAAGCATGCTCCTGCTGTACAACAGTCCCTGATTGGTCTTTACTCATCGTCCCTACCCACTATACCCACCCATTATACCTGAAATTCAATTTCTATTGGTTGAACATCCTGACATTTTTAAATGACATTGCAAAACATTGCATCATCATCATCATCACAACACAATCGCAGATGTCCTATAGCTTTAGCAAAGAAACATGTGAGGATTATGCATTTACACTGCGATTGCATTTGCATAAATAATACAATGTGATCTGTTTAAATATAAAATGAAAAAGTATGTAAATAAGTATATTATACAATTGAGAAGGAAACTAAAACCGCTGATTCACTCAGCAACAAAGCAAGTGACTGCCTTTAATGGGTCATTGAATCATTTACTCAACAGATTAAAAAATTCTGATTTATTCACTAACAAAACACCAGTGTTTGTCACTTGAGTCATGCAGTGGTTCTGTTGTATCTTTTTTTGGACAGGCAATATTGACAATACTGTGCCTAAAATGTAATTCACTTCATATTAAGTTCTTGTTTATTGAACATTTGTGTAAAATCAGTATCTCATTTGCAGGCAAGCTGATATTCAGGGAAAACAACACTCTTGCTTATGTCATACTGCTGAACGACATCATATGTTATAAATAAAAATAATAAATACAGGAGGATTTTTGCACCAATATCTTGAATTTTGGTGTCATTTAACCCCCATTAATTTCCAACCCTGGGTGATAATATCCACATTGTGTCTTTTGTCACTGCAACACACCTCTCGACAAACCCTTCTGAGGATGTGCAGGACAATATTGTCACACACCCTGAGCTAAAAAAGGCCCATTTATCCACCCGTCTACACCTACTTGCACATAATGTAAAGGAATAATCAGACTAATGCACATTAATAATGTCGTTAGATAATGGAATGTTGGCACAGCTAACATTCATTACAGCTTAATTATTGCAGTCATAATGGCAGGTGATATGATGCAGAGATGTCACCTAACATGCATATACAGTATAATGAAACAATGAAACACTGTACATGTAGTCAGCCAACAGATACACTTACAGTATGGTAAAGGACTTTTCTTTAATTCAAATTTTTCTTTAGATATGATTCTATGAGGTTTATTTGAGGATTGGATGTGAACACAATGGGACTCTTTGTCTTTGTTTCTTGTGTTTGTGTGGGGTGCTACACTACTGTTTGCCTTCCCCCCTCCCCTGTCCCTGTCCAAGATTTATATAGGTACAGCCCTATTTCTCCCTTCACTGCTGATTAGAAGGTTCCCTAAGGACTGTCATAAATGCACTCTATCCCCCCCGCCACCTTCTACAGTACATTATTCTCTGATTTTATTCCCATGCTTATGTCCGTGGATATGTATGCTCTATAATGAATAGAATCTACAGCTCTCATCTGGCCTGGGAAACAGAGATGAGTGTGCGGTTGTATGGTTGGTGTTTGTGTCTGTGTGAGAAGGGTCAGGGTGAATATGTCTATGTTATGTGAGAGATGCACATAATGGTGCTAATAAATCATTACTTTGGTCCACTTTCGTTTTGTAATCATGTCAGAAATCACTAAGGGCACAGATTGTATACAGTAGATTATCACTCTATTGTCTCACCAAGCATAGAGACTCATTTATTCTGTCTCAGTGACAGAGAGATTGTAATAAAAGAAAGGGATGGTTCATAAGAGAGAGAATGGTCATTAAGAGATGAAAGTAATAGGAGAAAAGGATCACGGATCAGATGGTAGAGAATCTTTGTTGGACTTTACAACAGTATGAAGTGCTAGATGTTTCCCTCTCTGTCCCTGCCATGCATACACAGGTGTGCATTCGTGTGTTTGAGAGAAATGTTTTTATATAAAATGAATGATCTAGAATTAAATACTTGTGATGTGGATGGTAAATAATTAGGAATGGCAAGACAAATTGTAAGAATGATAGTCTGACTCTTGCTGATGCAAGTGACTTGCATTATTTATTTATCCTTTATTCTTCCAGGGAGTCCTGGCCAAGATGACCGTACAAAAAAAAATTTCACATAAAATTTCACAAACATACACCTCACAAGACAAAATTACATATAACCAAAGCAAAAACAATAATCATAAATCAGTAAATTAATTAAAACAACAACATGATTCATTTGCTAAACACTGCACTAAATTTTTAAAAATATTCAAAGAAGGAATTGTTTCTAATGGAGTTACAGTTTGAAATTCATTCCACAACCACGGAGCATAGTAAGAGAAAGCTGATTTTCCATGCTCTGAATGTATCCTGGGTATTTCTAATTGAATCCCATTTGATGATCTGGTGATATAATTCTTTCTATGTAGCATAAAAGACTAGAGATGTAATTTGGAAGCATGCCCAACAATGCCTTTACAGTATACACTAACATATGTGATTTCTTTGTTTGATATAAAGAGGACCAACCTACTTTATTAGACAGCAAACAATGATGAGTACGTGAGCAAGCATTTGTTATAAATCGCAATGCAGCATGGTAAACACTATCCAGCCTTTTCAATAAATACGTAGAAGCATGCATGTAAATAACATCTCCATAATCCAAAATGGGTAAAAATGTACTCTGCATGATTCAAATCAAAATCAAAAGACACATTACAGTCAGACGTTTATCTAAGTTATTTCAAATTGTATTTTATAGTACTCAGTGTTCTTGTCTGAGTCATATTTGACCTGTTGTGAATTTGTACCTCAGATGACCTGAGTTTGAATCCTGGCTCATAGTCCTTTTACAGTCTTGTTTCCTGCTCTCCTATCCAATCCTGTCCTATTTAACAAAGATGAAAATTTCCAAAAAAATATTACTTTAAAAAAATGAAAACCCTTTAAGCCACCAAAACAATAATGTGCCAAATAAAAACATGTGCCAGGTGCAGTTTCTTATATCACTATTCTTTATATAAGTCAAAGGAAAATATACCTAAATAATTCTATGGTGGCTCGGTTCTGGACCCATATACTCTATATGGCTTTACATGGCATAATACAGACTTGACCTTTTCACCTTTGCAACATTTTTTTCAGAAAAGTAAACATAAATGTCACTATGATTTTATGAATATGATGTAGGCTATAAATTGTTACTAGACCACAATAAACATTCTTTACTTCTGTGTGAGATGCAGCACTAAAAGAGGAGACATACTAAACAGGGATGAAGTCCCTGTGACTGGTTCAAGTGTACTAGATACAGTTGCTAAATGAGGCTACCAGTGACTGAAGATAGGATTACCACAGATTCACAGGATCTTGTGCTGTGCAATTAGATCAGGCCTCTGTTGGTTGAAAAGAGTGAGGTAATGCGCAGCTGATTGAGTAGATTGATGTGTCCATTGATTTCAGGTTCTCACTGATCACAGCACTGCACATGATATATTGTATAGGGTAAGTGATATTCAGTGAATAAAACCTAAATAACTGTACCCTTTATTTCACAACACTATCATAGTTCCTACAAAACAAATTATGCATAATAATAGAAAACATTTGAAAATTGTACAGCATTCATTTGAAGCCTGACAGTAATTAGCGACAATGCTCTAAATTGGCTTAATGCAGAGATGTAATCTTTATCTTTCTGCAATATTGCATTGTACAAACCCCTTTCCACCTTGTAGTAATTTGCTCAGCGCTTTTCTTCCAAATGGACGAAACTGCTGGTCAACATAGACCTGTGTTTCATGCCTTGAAACATATGATGTGCTCAAATAAGCACTAAAGAAGAAAAACAAGTCATCTTTACTAATCACTAATTGGCTCATTAGTTGTTAGATGACTAGTTGACTATCTTGTCCCATCCCTGCTCTAAATGCTGAGTGTATACATGCCTATGTCCTGCTGGTGTACTGTACATGAGTGATAAGGCCTAATGGTGTTTTCAGTTACAGATCCCAGAATGCTGTACGTAACACTGCTTTGAGGCAGATTGTATTCTACTGCCTAATGGATAGTAAACCTGAGATCCCTCACACTGGCTCTCTCTCTCTTTTTGTTTCTCTGTCACTCTTTTACCATGTCACACTATCCCTTCAGCAATGACATCACCACACCACAGCCCAGTTCTCCAGTCCCCATGTCATCAATCTCTCCTCACACAGCTTTTGACCGGTCAGACCGCAGCACTGACAGGTCTGGCCTCACCTGAGGAGTCAGATGTGAAGGCATTCATGGCACTCCCGTGATACACAATATAGCCGTCCATTAGCCCATTTATAGCATTTTATTTGTGGTTTACACACAAATGCACCATTATAAAATACCTCATGCTGTACACACCTAATTGCACACACTATACTTATCTGTCATCATAGATATATTGATGTGCTCACACGTGAGTGAGACAGAAATATCATAAAGCATGATGCTGTGCTATTAAGGCACATTTTGACTTCATTAAATGATGTGGACTAATTTTGCTCTTCACAGCACTTTCACAGACTAATTTTACTCTTCACACTGACACCATGGCATGCATTGTTATTAGGTCTTACTGGTGTTATTTTTGTACTATTTATATTATTATATTATTTATATATTTAGATTTTTTATATTTCTATTTAGCTTTAATTTTTTTAAACTTTTGTCATTTTAGTACTTCTGCAGCTTTAGTTCTTAAAATTATTTATTTCACTTATTTGCCAAGGCAACATTTCCTCATTTTTTAATCTAATGTTTTATTTATTTTATTTTTTATTTTATTTCAGTTTTATTTCAGTTCCCAAAAATAGTTTTTAGTAGTTTTATTTTTATCTTTAGTTAACAATAACAACACTGGTCTTAAAGCAAGATTTATATAACATTTATTAATTTTGATGGAGACCTTTTAACTTTGAAGTCAGATTTGTTTTCTGACTCAGAATATTGTTCCCACAGCAAACACACCTTGAATACACACATACATACACCGACCTCTGATCCATAGTATTGGCAAAACAGAATTGCCCTTAAGAGTTATATAACAATCCTTGAACTTTGGGTGTGAGTGCATCTGTGTTTCAATAGGACAGGTGGGGAATTCCAGACATTTCTTATGGCCCTGTCAGGAACGGACTGTCAACACTGTCTAATGGCTGTTGAGCGTTTTATGTCATTGTACATATAAGCTGTTTGTGAACTCTTATATTAGTATGTAGAGAAGTGATGCTGTCAACTTTATTGACATTAAACCTTGTACCTGACACTTTGAGAGTACATTAAGGTGTACCGAAGTCAAATTAATCAGGTTTAAATGAGGCTTTACATATATAATATATATATAAATTTTATTTTTAAAAAATCAGTGCACCAAATGCACTCTCTCTCTCTCTCTCTCTCTCTATATATATATATACAGTATATATATTGTCAGTGCACCATAACTTCACAAGGGAATGTGCCAAGGTTCAATGTAACACTTGACAAATGTATTCATTTTCAAAGATTATAGTCTTTCGCCAAAGTGACTGCTGTTTAAAGAGGTCACTGAAAATAAGCCAAAGCAAAAGGGAAGTAAATTTTAAATGAAAGCCACAAAATAGTTGGTGGAAAGCCATCTTGTTGGGACTTGTTCAAAGTTTAAATGGATTGAATCTTAAATTAACTTAAAACAACAGCAGAGACATACTGTATAGCTCAACCAAGCTTTATTTACATGCGCAACATTTCTTATACAAACTAGATTACAATTCAAAATGGAGTACACAGGAAAAATACTCACAAACATCTAGTAGAGAAGTCATATGACTATAAGATAAGAAGTAAAAGAGCAAATGTAATAAGCAGAAGGGGGTGAGGGAGGAAGGCTACGATCAAGGTGGGAAAATGTGGAAATAGCGGTATTTGCTTATTATAATGATGGATGCAGTAAATAAAACCTGTATTGTTTGAGGATGCTCAACTGGTTGTAAATGGGAAACCATGTACCTGTGTCAGTCATCTGGAAAAACAAGAATTTTATGGTATTTATTTTTCTAGTGAAAGAGGTGTAAGAATACATGCAAGGCAGTTTTTGAGACAGTAAAAATATTGTCTCTGAAAAATTTACAAGGTTCAGATGTCTTGTAGGGGTAATTTACCAATTCATTGCGTACTGGATATCATTAGTTACAATTTGAGTTTGACAAATGAATATGATGAAGGCAAAAGCTTTAGGGTGTGGAATCTTGGAGTAAAGCAGGTGTGTCAAACATATGGCTAAAATTATGCATTTATTTATTATATCAGTATTTTGTACTAGATTTTACTTTTTACCTACAGTAGGACAGATAAACACTTTAATTTACATTGTTGCATGTTTTTGCATCTAAACTTCTCTTGTCAATGATGTTTGATTAATATTCCCTAATTACCAAATTTGCAAGCATATAATCAAAAGATATGTGAAATAGTACATTTAATCTACTCTGCTTTTGTTTTTACACATTATTGGTTATTAGAGCAGCTTTACTCATTTATGAAATGCATGTAGTGTGCATAAAGAGTTAAATGCATACAGTAATGTTTCATTTGACACACCTGCTGTAAGCCATGTCTGTCCAACTGCCCAATTAACAATTACATTATTTTATAACACATGGACTTTAAAAGGTATATCTGTATTAACACTAAATTTCATAAGTATAGCAGGATGTATACATATATATGCATTACACACGGTGCATATGTACATTTACATGCATGCATACAAGGACGTATGCAGTGAAGGGTAACCCTCTCCGAGGGACAGAAACACAGAACATTAGGATTTGTACATGATTTGTGATAATAGTTGAGCACAACTGAACAAAAAAAAAAAGTTTAATAAAGTGACAAACCCCCCATAAAGACATCAATAAACTGACAATAAGACAGGATGGATTCCTGTTGCTTCATCTCCTTACTTCAGAAGACTGTTATTCATGTACAAATGTCCATAAAACATTTTTGAAATTGTGTACAGCCAGGTTGCAGTTAATTCAAGATGAGGCCCTGATGTTATAATGGAGACCCCACTCTCCCCTGAGCAATAGTGATGCATTTTGCATACAGGGACAGAAAAATCCCCAATTTCACTGTGTGTTTTGTGATTTTGGCTGCCAGCATCTCCTACATTTTCAAGTAATTTGGCAAATATATAAAAGATAGCTTATTGTTTTTGCTCAGTAAAGATGGCTTCATGAGGAAAGGCCCATCCATCATTGAATGCTGCCATGATGCTAATCGCTAATGCTAATCAATTATACTATGTCCTCGTGGCCAGGGAAACACAGATGGCCTTAATGATAGGACAGGGCTCAACACTGATTATTTAGCACCTGGTATGGCATGGAAATGTCGATGCAAGTTAATATTTACTTGTTCATTACATTTGGCTACATTTATATGCGAGAAGTCCAAACATAACTTTGCTGGCTAAATAAGACGCCTCCACCTGCTAAGCTTTCAATTTTACCACTTTTTTGTACAGTTACAGACAGTACACACAAATTAATTACTCCTTATATGGTTATATTCAATCACAAAAATGTATTACTTAAGTATTATTATGAGGCAACTATATTTCAGATTGGGAACTAGGCTAACTACTGAATGGTAACAGTTAATTAAAAATGAAAGCAATGGTTTAAGTGCACTGTGTCGAACTACATTACTCCACCTGAGTTCTGTAATTTTTCAGGTCAAGTCTCCACCTCTATATCGATCAGTGACTACACAGTTAGTGATTAGAGGATGACAGATGTAGCCAATCATTTAACAAAAATGTTAGGGAAAGCAGAAAGAGACCCCGGCCAAGGAAACTATGTTTATGACAGAAAAGCTACAACAGGTCTCTTTAAATTTCTTTTTAGATTACATCACCTCTAAGAAAGGGATAATTTCAAACATTGCATAATGTTGCATAATGATCTGTGAGTTCGCTGTTTGTTTGTTTCTCCAATGGGCAGTCTTTTGTTATAGTCTCGGTCTGCTGAACTGAAGGTAAACATCATCCGAATGTTGTAGTCAGATGGACCTGTAAACAGGCATATCATCAAGTGCTTGCCGCAGACAGCAAACTTGGCAAAGGATACTTCAAGTCTGTTGGATGTTTTTTTTTTTGTGCAGGATATTTCTTTGTAGTTGTTATTCTATTGTTTGTTGTTTTCTCTGCAGTTCTGAGCCTAGATAGAGAGAAAGAAAAGTAAGTAATACTCTGTAATAAGAAATGTAATAAGAAAAACAAAATACATCCTGTACAGTATAAGGGGCCGTTCAAACAAAAAGTGATTTTGCATTTCACTGCAGTACTTTTCCATTGGTCTTTCTATGTAAACGTGGTACACAGACAGCTTTGACCAGTGTGTTTGTGTCTCGGGTCTTTGCAGCATCTCACGCATGACACAGCGTTCCAAAAAACGCAGTGCTCAAGTTGAAAGAAGCTTAAAAAACAGTGTCTCTAGACCTTGTTTCCATTCCACTGTGCTGCATCCTGCCTTTGTCCTGTTTGAATGGCCCCTATTAAAATATTCCTTTCCTAATCAAACTGAAATTTGTTTGTCTTTTATGAAATTGCTTTTTTTTCTCTCCATGACATGGACAGCCACTGTATGACTGCATATTTTGGCTTACCTAAATGACTGCCGTCAGCCAGGCACCCAACTTTGAGTGGATTGTTTCGTCCCGGTGAAGTTTCCCACAGGATTCAGACTAACGACGTTTTGCACCAGTGCATCAAAGTTAAAATCCAGTCCATCAGAGTCCATTAGTTCTGAGCGAATTATGGAATCCACATCGCAATCCAGACTGCCGTTAAACATGTCCAGGTCCAAGTCTGATGGAAAACGATCTGTTCCTGATGGGTGACAGATCCCCACCCCGTTACTTCCATTCAGGCCAGAGCAAAGCGAAGTCTCGGTCATCAACATGGAGGGCTGTGGCTGGAGGTGCTGTTTTGCGGAGACTAAATTATTAGCATTGTTAGCTAGACTTTGCGCCCTGTTGTTGGAGAGGGAACGCAAAGAACCCTGGACATTGGACCCCTGTTGCTTGTTCTGGAGGTGGCTGCTTCGCCCATTGAGCACAGAACTGAAGGATGACATCATGGGATCATTACGCAGCATGAGGCCATTGCGAAGACGGGAGTTTTGAGAGGTGACAGCAGCACTGGCCTGTGATATGAGTGGGTCCGACTGCGTCATCATGACGTCACTATGACTGTGCGTGACCAGAGAATCAGAATTTAGCAGCTCCTGAAGTGAGTTCCCAAAACAAGAAACGCTAGAGAATGACATTTGCTTGTTTTCCTGGATGGTCTGCATGGGCGTCTGACGTAGGCCTCCTGCTGTAGACCCAAAAATGGTGTTACTGAATCCTCCGGTGTTGTTGCTCACAGTTTGGGATGAAGAGGAGCTTGTTGGTGATGTGGTGCTCTTGGAGCCAAAACTGAACACAGAAGACCCTTGAACTACCTGCACTTGTGTGGCGATGTTGTCCAACAGATCGACCATTAGGTTGTCAGCCTCATTGAGATTCATTGTGCCAGTCAAGTCAGCTAGCCCTGGAAGTTCAGCAGGGCACGTTTTGGAGTTTGATGAGGACGACGAGGGAGGAGAAAGACTGCTGGGGCTGGAGTAGAGCATTGGAGACAGGGGTGGGCCATCTGGAACATCATCAAGCTCTGGATTGGCCAGGATAGGTGACAGGCGTCCACTCAGGGTGCTAGCGTTGGAGTTAGTTCGTGAGCGGAAGTCAGTCCAGCAGGATTCCAGTTCATCGCTGCTCCGGGAAGTGGGACTTCCTGGCCACTTGGACAGACCACCAGCAGATACGTTCTCCAGCGAACCCTCCTGGGCAGCCTGCAGCGCTGCCTTTTTCTTGGCTGCACGCCCACGTGCAGTTTTGGTGTATTTGTTACCATTGTCCATGGAGACTGCACGTCGCCTTGGCGCTTTACCTCCCCGCCCCCCTTCAGGATTGATCATCCACCACGAGCTTTTTCCAGTCCCCTCATTCTGTACACGGATAAAACGGCTATGCAAGGACAAGTTATGCCGGATGGAGTTCTAGAAAGAAAGCAGACAGAGAGCAGAGACAACGGATGGTTATTAATCATATCATCACATGATTCAGGAAATAATCACTTGATAAAAGTACATCTATCTATCTATCTATCTATCTATCTATCTATATATATGCAATTTATGTAACGTACAAGACACCAACCTAATTTATGATATCTGAAGAGCAGGTACTTTTCAGCACTAATGAATAGGAAACAAGTGGAAAATAGATGTCATTGTGTATTACACATACAATGTGATCTCAAGAGGCTGAGAAAGCACAATGTGCCGTGTAACTTAGCAGAGGAAACGTTTTATAGCTGGTAACCTTGGCAGAACAGAGAGGTTACGTTTCTAAAACATTCTCTTTTTCCCTTCAATAGTGCAGAAGGATGCACTGGGATATACAGACATCAATATATGCTAAATATTTCAATGATCATATACATTCTAATATATACTGCGCCTTATTATTTACAACTCTCAGACATAAAAGCATAGTTCATGTTGATGAGCACATTTCTCATCTTAAGTACCCCGTCCCGTGACTCACGAGATGTGTGTGTTGAGCTATGATGAGCGATACCACGGATACCGGTGTTTACAATGCCAAGTCTCTCTAGAGATTAATGGCATAATGTTTGTGTGTGTGAGGGAAAAGAGGCGGAAGGGTATGACTAAAACCTCAATGGAGCAGCATGTTGTGAATGAAGTCATTAAAACCGATTCATTTTCTTCCTCTGCTTGCTTGGCAGCTCTAAACAAACTTGTGGCACTGACACCAAAAACAAACTTATGCCAATTACATCAAATACAGTATATTTTCTCCTTTCTTTCCATGAATATACCTCTCTTATTTTAACTTTTCATTACTGCATAATCCTGTTCTAGGTAAGGCCCTCAGGAGAAAACCTTAAGTGTTTATTGAGTGTTTGTGCATGTGTTTTGATTGTCAGAGTATCAGTGTCTTTGTGGTTGTTAACACTTTTCAGAGCTGACTCATAGCAACTCTACTGCCCTTGCACTACCATAAAATATAATATTGCTTGCAGAAAAAGAAAAGGTTTGGATTTATATCCACCGCATGAGATATTTGTGCAGGAAGCCCCCAGCTCAAACGTATCAATCCATACGCAGTATACTTTCAATAAAATGCTTACTTACTATTCGCCACATACAAACTATGAAATGCACAAGTGCAGTGCACACACCCCGTAAACCCTATAATTATCCTCTCAGTCAGAAAACACATACCCACACTTTCCTTAATCTGAAAAGCTCATCCTTTCAGTCTGAAACTAATGAGACACTAACAATTTTTTGGTCTTTTAATGCTAAAAAAATGACAAACTGTTGCGTTTACATTTTGTGCCATTTTGTGTAAATGTCTAGTAGTCAGTATATGATCTCTCTGCACACGTGTGTGTGTGTGTGTATGTTGGGGGAGGCTGTTAACTGAGCGCCCAGCTGCATACAGAATCTCTCTGGAACACAGAGACCTTTTTGTCCGTCAGCAACATGTGGTAACAATCCATCAATGTCAGCAGACACGCAATGCACACACACGCAACTATGGCTTCGCTCACATTCTTCTTCTGAGAGATGTGTTTTGGTTATCTGGTGCTCTCTGTGAATGTTATTGCGCTCTGACTGGTAATTTTTGTTATGTCAGGAAGCCAGTGACTATACAAACCTGTAACCAGCAGGCACTTGCCCACAAATCAACCAAACCAAAACCACAGGGATATAAACCTGCCAACCCTTACGAAAGAGTTAGACGGGAGAAAATTATATTGATTAAGAGGACATTTTAAATATTGAGACAATCTAACTGTAGGTTTGTCATAATTTTGATGTTGAGACTATGGCTGAGCAATAGCTAAAATAAATAAATATTGCATACAGTAAATGTTGGATAACAAAACAGAAAAAAAAGAAGGATAGATTTTTTTTTTACCCTTTGACAATATTCATCATATATCTTAATATTATGTACTTAATTTAATACATAAAAAAATATCACATTAGACTTCTGTGAAATGTTAATTCACTGTGATTTATTAAATCAGAGTTTCGGATCTGGTTGATTCAAATAAATCAAAATGACATTTTTGCAAATGAAGTTTAAATCAAGATGATAGTAAAACATCTGTCTTGATGCTCTCATTCTTACCAGATGTGAGAAAAGACTGTGAAACGGACACACTCTTTAATGGCCAAAAAAAGAAAAAAGAAAAGAAAAATATTGTAGTACACAACATAATATAATGAAAAATTAATTCTGAACATATTGTAAATATTCTATACTATATATCAACCAGCCCAATGGCATAGGTCTAATTTTTCCATGTGAATGCAGTTCCTTTGAAAGCTTGAAAGCCAGCAAAGAGCAACTAATCTCTTTCTCTTATTGGAGTTCACACACCATGCCACATAACAAAACACAATTCACATCTTCATAAGGACCGATAAAGTCCTTCCCCCCACCCCCTCTTCATCACACACATACCCAGCATTATTTCAGCAGCAGGAGCACACACTTACTGCAGTAACTCAAGGCAGGGCCATTGTATGAATATGGGTTTGGCAGCTGAACATTTCACTGCGGTTGCCTTTCAATGACATGCAGAGTGTGGAGGGCAGTGTGTGTGTGTGTGTGTGTGTGTGTGTGTGTGTGAGGGTGTACACAGAAGTTACATTTCCAGAAATCTGCAGGAATAGATCTTATTTCTTAGCAAACCCAAGTACTGACTTTCTAAGTATTTGGTCCATGTGTGCTTTTATGTTTGTGACCAAAAGGAAAAGAAAACATTCAGAGTCTAGTGTTTATGTTTTTAGGAAGGGTCAGAGCAGAGGAGAGTTAGAAAAAGACAAAAGTTTGAGAGTTTGTGAGGGGAAAAACAGGGCACTTGAGCAGTTTAGAAATAAATAGACAGAAATAAATAGACCAGTGTTAATTCTAAACCATTTTGTTTTAATCATAATTTCTGTCTTTTCAGAAAATAGGCAATATTTATAATAGTCTATCGTTTATCTTGTCAGTAAGTCAATATATTTACAATAACTGGTTGGTTTATATATATTTTATATATATATATATAAATAAAAATTTAGAGTCTTATTTAGAGAATAAAGATGTTTTTGAAAGAAGTCTCTTATGCTCACCAATGCTGCAATTATTTTATCAAAATATAGTGTGAATAGTAATATGGTGAAATATGAATACAATTTAAAATAACCTTTTCTATTTATATATATTACAAAAAATTACTGTATTCTGCGCCCATGAAGTTTAATTTGAATTTTCAGCAGCCATTAGTCTTCAGTGTCATATGATTCTTCAGAAATCACTTTAATATGCTGACTGTGCTCAAGAAACATTTCTTATTATCATCAATGTTGAAAACAGTTGTGCTGCTCAATATTTTTGTAGAAACTGTGAATTTTTTCAGATTCTTGATTCTTTGATGAAAGGAAAACAGCATTTATTTGAAAAAACTTTTGTAACATTATAAAGGTCTTCACTGTCACTTTTGACTAATTTAATGCATTGTATAGCTGATATACATATACGTATATATATATATATATATATATATACACTATATATATATAAATCAGATATGTTGATATCAAAAAGCCTCTTATAAACAAACATTTTCTTTTGTCATTTCTTTGACTAGATGAACACTATCGCTGACACAGCAAAGGTAAAGAGAAAGGCAGTTTATGCACAAATGCACGC
>NW_015661872.1:726711-741787 GCF_001515625.1 Sinocyclocheilus rhinocerous | reverse complement strand
ATACCTATGTCATACCCATGTCATTATACGTAAAGAGAAAAGCAGTTTATGCACAAATGCACGCACACACACACACACACACACACACACACACGGTCCAAGCACACTGACCCACACCCTCCCACTCTCACCTCATCCCATTCCCAGCTGCCTTGACTTCTGGAGAGAAGGAGAGAACATTCCATTCCATCCAACCAAAATGTTCGTTTTCCGGCCAGTACAGGACGTCTCTCCTTTTGTGTGTGTGCATCTTATTCAAAAGTGTGAGTGTGTGTGTGTGAATTGACTGAAAACTGTAGTGGACTGCATGTGGAGTGGGGCTCCAGTTCTCTCTGAGTACATTCTGTTTTCTCTGTTATCTTTCTTCTGTTATTCTTCTGTTCTTTCAGAGGTTCATACTGTACATTCCAGCCAACAATATAAGAGTTTCTCTAGCTAAAAGTACAAAACACACAAATTAAAATAATTGTGCAGGTCATGCATGACTAACCAGCTAGAAACAATTACATAACTGCATGCAAATCTATGGGAATTTTTTATTCCTTTCCCTCCAGAGTTTTACAGAATTAATAACTGGGAGCGAATGTTTCCAAAACATGACCAGTACAAAGCATCTTAAGCATGTAAGACTACCCAAGTATGTGTGTGTTGTGTGCACATTGCATAATGTGGCATGTTCAAAGACCTCCTTGTTTATCCTGGGACTTCAGATCCAGGGGGTGGTGGCTTTCCCAGCCCACTCTGTTTAGCCAATCACATCGTTCATATACAGGCACGCACAAACTCGCACCGGTTGTAAAGCTGACCTCACCGTAGCCTTGTATGTGTCATCTGTGCTGTCCAGCAAATGTACACAATCACTCCTAACTTCGATTTTCTCACATTTCCGCTAAGTATTTATAGCTTGCAAACACAAATATTCATATAAACATGCTTACTCTGATTCAAGAGCTTGGCAACCACTCTCATTAGCATGTCACAGCCACTGACTCATCGAGACGTCACAGCAGTATGCCTGTAGTAATAGTATTAGGTGGCAGGGAGTATCTTAGAACAACATTATGTGCGTCTCGGGTACAGATAGTCCCATTAACAGGAATGTGTCATGTGCCAAAGAACTGCAAATCCCATTCGTTCAATTCTAAACAAATGCACTGGAGATGGAAACGAGAAGAAAAGGAAGGAAGGGTGGTGTTAAAAATAAGAAGGACTTTAAACCCACTTTTCATTTTTCAAAACTTTCACCATTATAATTATTCTCCAGTTCCTTTAATTTGTTCATAAACTGATGGTATATAACAAGGTTATTATAGTTAACTAAAACCTAGAACTAAATTACTGGGGGAAAAGTTATTTGAAATAAAATAAAATATAAAAAAGCATTTTATTTCAGCTAGCTACATTCAGCATTTCTCTTTTTACTTTAATTTAATGTACTAAAATAACAAAGTAGAAATAAAAAAAATAATAGAAAACTATATAAACAAATACAAAATAATTAGCTAGATAAAATAACAAAATTACTAAACTTTTAACTAAAATGAAAATGAAAATATAAAAATAAAAACTAATTCTAAAATAAAAAATTAAAACTAATAATAAATATTAATAAAACCTATAGTATCTCAATGACATTAAAACAACACTGGTATACAATAATGTCAAATGTCCATATAGGAAATATCAATATCACCGTTAATGTATTTAATAAATACATGAAAAAATAAATAAACTAAAATATAGGAAAAATATTTATTTATATATTTAAAAAATATTAATTGATAAGTAATAATAATAATAATAATAATAATAAAACCCAGATCATTGACAATGTATTCTGATGTACATCTGTACAGTGTTTTAAAACTGCATTTAACCAATCCAGTGAAGAAGATTATGTCCTCTCTCTCTAATCAGGAAGTACTAAATGTGCCCTTCCTGTCAGGTGATGATGAATGACTGAGAGAATTGTCTGGACCACATCTAAAGCTCAGCTATTTAGGGTGATAGACTATACAGGCTATACGCAAAGTCTAGAAATGTAAAAGAGGGAGGGTGAAAAAAGGGAAAGTTGACTATCAAATCCATGAGAAATGTGTATCTGGTCTTGGATTTGAAGTTCATCATCATAGTAAACTCCTCACACGCATAGAATACACACACACATGTGTGACAATCCTTTCACTGTGTGTCTATCGTGTACTTCTCTAGGCTGCTCAACTCACTTCCCACATGTCCAAACTCTTGCTCCACACCCTCTTTGGCATCTCTCTTGGAATATGAAAGACCCACAACCGACTCAACAGATAAACAACACTGAACAGACATCAGCCACACGTGTGATATTTTTAGCTCCAATTTGGAACACTATGTCCCAGGTTAACCTGGCCAAATTGATAGAGTAGGGACCTATTTATTCATAAGTCTTTGCCATACAGGTCTGCTAGTATAAGCAAGATTTCTTTTTCCAAATGTTAAAACAGAGAGGGTTTTTTTTCTCAGTAAAGCAATAAAACTAGCTCTCATGGCTCCAACAAATCTGTTCTCAATCATTGCTGTATTTGGTTCTCACTTTATCGTGCCAGGGACCTGTTTGTCTGAGTAATTCACTATTTTGTAGAGGGGGGTCAAAAGGACAATTTTAACCTGAGATTTAGAGCCAAATTACAGGGGTATAAAAATGACTTCAGAAAGATAGCAGCATCATTATTTTATTTTTACACAGAGATTGGTAGGTCTATTAGTGAAATTATTTGACTTTAGCAATCTTTGGTTTCGTTATATGCCAACGGTGACAGTAAAAAAAAAAAATGGGGGAAAAGCACTTTTCAAGTTTTTTCTCCAAAGTTTGCATGCCTGTAACTCAAGAAGTATTAAAGATATCTTAATGACCTTTTAGATGTTGGGTCTTAAACTTTCCTTTTGGTATTTTCATTTTCAAGGCCCTATATGGTTCAGTTCCAGAGATATTGCAATGTCAATATGGCCCCGGGAGTAAATTGGTTTTTGATCACCAAAAATGTGTACAATTTAACAAACGTGGGTCGCTTTGCATAAAGATGACACATCTGTTCTTTTCTTTGAGTTTAGTTACTTCAAAAACAGCGATTTTATCCCCTCATTGCTGAGAAATATAATGCAGCGATTCAGTTAATAGCTATTTATAAAAAGCTATTTATTAATAAAAGTCGCAGGGTAGCACTAACAATAAGTTTCTGTGCTCCTGAATGTTTAGTAAAGTATGAACAGTGTGAAATATAAAACAAGATTACCCAAGATCCCTTTTACTCAATTACCCAGTATTTATTATTTCAAGTGTGAGAAACCTTAAATGTTTCAAAGTTTGAGGTAGGCCTGGGCGATAAAACGGTATCGATATTTATCGACGGTACACCTTCTTTGATAACGATATAAAAAATGTTCGCTATAGTGCACGATATAGGCATGTGCTATGAGTGACGCAGACAGCACACACAAACACGAACACATGCTGAATTGAGTGCTGTGCCTGCCTGTGATGAGATTGTGAATAAAAAAATTAATATTAGTCGAATTTAAAATAAACATTTGCATTTGAATGTTAGGAGTGGGTCAGGGAGTGTCATCAGTGGCGCACAAGATGCGGTGATAATGATGTAAGTGACGTTGTTGCATTTTAATGTTTTGTTAGTCTAGACCACGAGACAGAGCTTGTGACATTTCAGTGAATAATCGGTTTCAAAGGTTTGCCTCTGTAAAGTTGTCACATGCACAGTAATGCGTGACACTGTTGGGATGATTCACTGATGAATACGGGAAATGTAGAGTAATTTAAAAAAGACTCATAATAGAACAGGTTTTTTTTTTACTCTAATAATATTCTCATAATGAATTTGTTCATAGTGGCTGTTGCTGTGACTCTCAGGAGTAACTGAAAACATCTTTATCAGTGTTTGGCTCCATCTCTATGCGAATGTTTGTCGCTCTTATGCACATCTGGGCTGGATTTAAAAAAGGCCCTGTTCTGTTTTATTTTTGTGGTTGTTTGTGTGTTTGAGAATGTGTATACACGGCGGCTTTTCTAGATATGATCACAAAGACGCAGCTTGCTCAAGGGGCAAGCCTGTGTTTCATTTGGTTTTACAATTTCATTGTATGCCTACATGAATTTCATGAATTGGTGTTGAAGTGGATTGTTGTTTAAGACCGGGTAATTAGCAATCAAAGCTCACTAATACCGTGTCCGAAATCGCTCTCTCATTCACTATTCATTAGGCAGGCCTGTTTTACATTATTTACCCATGAGAGAGAATAAGAAACATGGCGCAATGCAAAAACACAGAGCAGGATGTGTCCCAAACAAGTCAAGATGACAAAGCCCTTATTAAGGGGTGTTGTTAAGCAACATTGCAACCGGCACATTATTAAAGAATTCTGTGCAGTCAAAATATGATTATTGGCTGTTTTACAACAGCTTTTAATGTGACTCATCCCATCAAAATTTATCTTTTGGCTTGTGTCCCTCCTTTTAAAACTTAAAGCACCTTTCTTTGGTGAAATATTGATTTTCCTCTCTCTTTTCATTTTTTAAATAATATATAATTAAACTTTATCCTTTATTTATTGTTCATATAATCAAAATAAACAATAATGTTTAAGTAAATCAATCAAAATATTATATATAAACTATAATATCAAAATAGGCTAAATATATTAAGTTAAAAACAATAATTTTACATTTAAATAAATAAATAAATCAGTTTTTATTGATTGATTTATTTAATTATTAAATACATTTTTCAAGAAATTTTGCAGAAATAAAGACAGCTGCATTGGAGTCCCCTTGCTTTGGATTATGTGAAATATAGCACAGACTAATATATACTGGTTGTGCACGATAAATAAGAGTGCATTATTTATATAAAATATGGATATAACTATATAGAAAATGAAATTGTTCACTCAGAATTCTCTACAAAGTGGATGGAACAGGGAGCGATTACAGGCTCAGTTTAGGGTACTGATTTGGAGCAAACATGACTGCCCTGACCTCAACTTTTAGCCCACTAAACATCACCAGAGGTACTATTAAAACTGACCCCCAGCCTTTATCTCCTGACCAGTAGCTAAACTACTGTGTGTGCACGTGTGCCTGTGTGGAAATATTTGCGTAGAAACTCGCATTTTACTTTGCTGAGCTCGGCAAGTATGGAGAGCCAGCACCCCACACACATTCCTGCAAAAAATAGATAACAACAACGCATGCAATATCACTGTATGACGATCATTTACAGTAAGGCCTGCACCCCAGGGACGTATAATTTACGAGGGTCTCAACGGACCTAAAAAGACACAAAGAAAGTAGCGTTACAGCAGAGAGTGTGTCACAGGGTTTTCTGCTGTACCAGCAATTCTCACCTCCCTCCCCTAGTTCCTGCTGCCTTGACTTTTGGGCTGCATGATTTCCTGTTTCTGCTGATGTGACACACACAAACAAAAATACACTCGCTGTGTTGCACGTGCATGCACATTGTACTTTAAATAAAACGCTTGTTGAGTGACCAGGTGACCTACTTCTAAGTTATAATCTCATGGGAGTTTTTAATAAATATCTATAATAAATATAATCTAAATATAATATATAATGTAGAAATCTACTCCTCTGGCTCTTATACCAATTTGGTATTTTGCTTTGCTTGCACTTTTTTTACAGCCTCTGTACAGTGTGTTACCACTATTCTGGTTATGCATGCATGTGTTTGAGGGAGATAGAGGGAAAAGGAGAAGGACGATATTATTGGTTGATGCAATGTGGCTTCGGATAAGATGACAAGTTCATGTTCTCCGAGTACACTGTGTAGCCTGAAGAGTTAATCTTGAAAGGTAGAGTAAGCTATTTTTTTTTCATTAAAGTGACAGTGCACAGTTTTTGTCTATACAATGACAGTTACTGGGGTCCATACAACATTAGACAATGACAAAAATAAAATAACAAATACTAATCATTTTATTCTAATGGTCGCCACAGGGGGGCTGCCAGGTTATGATCACATGACTGTCTGAATATTATTCACTTTATCTCAGTAACCCCGTTTTATTGGACAGGCTTGCAGGATAAGCTAAATAAAACATGGCTGACTGTGAATAAAGTATTTTTACAGTGCATCACTAACTAAAAACGTGTTCGTTGGCATGCTGCTGAATCCAAAATGACCACCTTGACATAATCTAAAAATTGCTGAGTATACCTTTAAACTCCATAATGTTAAAAAGAGCCAAGAGCGGTGCCTGCTAATGACTGATTAGATGAATAAGGATGGGCTCACTTTGGCTGCGTAAGTGTGTTTGGATGAATAGGAGATTATAGTTCTAAACATAGAAATATTGAGACGTGCAGGAATACGCATACCATCCTCTCCGCCTCTATGCTTTTCCTTTACTCATTTGCTTTCTCATTTATACACTGTAACCAAAAAAGCCCTGAAAAGCCTAAAAGCAAAGCATGTTTTTGTCACAAGCCAATCACACACTAGTTGAGTTGAACAAAAACCCCAACAAAACAACTCAATAAACAAAAACAAACAAACAAGAGCGTGTTTTCTTGTGCTGGGTCAGGGTTTGTGAGTCTGGGACACGTCTGGTTTGAACAGCACAGTCTCTTCTCTGTGTATCTGGCTTAGGAGGCTTCGATCTGTCACTTATTCGTTCATCTCCCTTTCTTTCTTCGTGTCTCTTTGTTCTGGTTCTCTGAAGCACACAAGGCTTAACCACATGCTCGTTAATGCTGCAGCTCCCCATCATGACGAAACACACTGAAACACACCACACGGACATGTCCTCTGAGCTGCGTCTGTCTATTGATTTCCCCCTCCCCCTCCACACTTTCTCTCTCGCTCTCACACTTTCCTTTCACAGAGATATATGACAATCCCTTGCACTCTATTCAAGGGGTCAAGGTTTTCCTGGTTAGCTTGGTCCACTTAACCCGTTCTGGTAGATGACATAACCACACAATCTGCCTGCAAAAAGCATTTCTACTCTGACAGCCATGCAAAAGTAGTCAAGTATTCTGACAGAATTCATACATTTTATTTTAAATGGGAATGCTAATAGGTTACTGTAAGTAATCTAGACCTTCTCGGCAGCAGTTTGTCTACTGTAAAAGTGTAAATAAACACAGTTTTACATGTGTGGGTAATAAGAATAGGTTATTACGTAGGAGTCATAACCACTTAGCTGTTGAGTGACATCAGTAGAATATCCTACAGACCTTTGCCCTTAACTTCATTACTATGTCTTGCTCTTAGACCTCACTTCCACAACCATCAAGAGCACTTTCTCCAACTATTTCCTGTTCCAGACCTCATATACAGTATGTGCAATGGCCTTAAAACGTATCTGGACACTTATGTCACAGTAAAAAGCAACTTGAGACCAGTTTGGTCAAAGTAACTACAAAAAATGAAAGCTGTGAGAAAAGGTCATAATTTGTTTGCAGAGATGGCGATTAATCAAATTATTTGCAACTAATCACATATCATCAATATTTACTGATAAAACCAATGGAATTTTTAATGGAATTAAACATGGGTCAGGGGCATAATTACAAATATACTAAAGATAATTAATATTATTATCATTGTGCATACTATTATTATTAGTCAGACTATTTTTAATCAGTCATTTAAGTGTCACTTAAAAAAAAATAGTTCACCAAAAAATGAAAATTTTGTCATTATTTATTCACCCTCATTTCGTTCCAAACATGTATGAGTTTCTTTCTTATGTTGAACATAAAAGATGATATTTTGAAGAATGCTGGTAATCAAACAGTTGATGGTCCCCATTGACTTCCATAGTATTTCTTTCCCTATATGGAAGTCAATGGGGACCAACAACTGTTTGGTTGTTTAAAATTGTGAAGTGTTCAACATAGGAAAGAAACTTATACAGGTTTGGAACAACATGAGGGTGAGTAAATAATGATACAATTTTAATTTTGGGTTGAACTATTCCTTTAAGTGCACTTACATATCCAAATACTTTTTGTAACCCATATATAGGCTATTATTTCATCTGTTTACTGTGATATGCCTGTGTTGCGTTAAAACACAGGTGTCTGAATTATGATGTCTAGGGGCATAATTAGCTGTGAGATTCCAAGGCAAGCCACAGTTCCTAGAAGACCTCTTGAGGAAAATTCAGCTTATTACGGACTGGAACGCATATCTCCATGGCAGGGGTATCTCAGCAGAATCTTGAAGGCTGTTAGTGAAGTCCTCGATAATAGATCAGTCTCACAAGTAGGACATTTATACTTTTTCCCCCTCCTCCTCTCCTTTTCCTCTCCTTTCTCCCTTCTGCCATTTTGACTGGCTGACTCTTGTAAAGGACTTTTCTCTAGTGGAACCCAGAACAAAAGCCTTCCAGTAACAACTCATCTACTGCGCTGAACTCTCTGGCACGGCTCCAACGCATTCACACGCTCTCCGGCAAATTGGACTCCTTCCAGAATCATTACACACGCACACTCATAGACGAACTGGGCCTCTCTCTGGAATTATAAAAAGAGCTTCGGAACTTCATACAATCAAGACATACGTGAGCACATAGCACTGGTTTCCATCCACTAAAGAACACTGATACATGAGCAGGGTGCCAATCCAGAGGCTCAATCTCACCATGAAACCACTTTTGAAAGAGGTCTGCGCAGTAATCCTCCCAGAAACGTAGAGAGAAAGGGGGGGGGGTAGGTAGGAGGGGCAAAAAGTGCTGACAAGTTCTTCAGTTGAGGACTGGAGAGCACAACTCTCAAGACAACTTGAAAAACCTGCATAGCAACCCTCCTACTGACACATACTGTACATGTACGCCCATGCACATACACACACACTTCTACTCAGCCATCTCCGTCCTCCCTAAAATAAAAATACTTATATTTATCAAATATCCTAACTTGATTCAAACTAACCTCTGACACAAATTACATAATAGAAGCAGTGCACAGCTGTTGCAAGCCTGCTCATGCATACATCTTTAAAAAATCACTTTGCTTTCCTTGCATCAAAAATGCTAACGCTTGTTCACCCACAGCAGTGACTAAGGCCATAATTTGCTGATTTAAATAGCAATCAGAAAAGGGAAGTAAGTTTATGTTCTATTTTTATTTGCAGACATACAGAAGTCTCGGTCAGATCACGAGACAAGTCGAAAAACCAAGAGAGGTGTGCAGGATGTTTACTCTTAGGTTTTGCTTACAGGGTCCGAAATAACTGAATAATGCGTGTGTACTCTTAAGGTGTGGTTGTCAGCTGATGCTTTTTTTACACTCTACTTGTGTTTCAATGTGTTAACGAAACTCCTGTGTAAACACTGGATTTTCTGACACAAAGGTTACAAGGTCCTGACTGCCATTTAAAACAAATTTTAATAAAGATGGATGGATGGATGTCTAGGACAGACAGACACAGCTAGAAAGAAAGACAGACAGACAGACAGACAGACAGACAGACAGATAGATAGATAGATAGATTGTATACAGTGTGTAAAAAGTAACTGGATCACATATTTCTGCTAACAATGTGTGTCTAGACAGACTGCTGAGCTTTGCATGTGGGCTGTATGAAATCTGCAAGGACCTTGTGCATTCAATCTGCCTAACAACAGTGATTCATAATTCATTGAAGTGTAGAATGTGCCCACCATTTTTAGTAATTTTGTATTTGGGTATGTGTGCATATTTAAGTGTGTGTGCGAGTTGGTTCACTGTAAAATGAACAGACAGAGACACTCATGAGGCTCTTTGTCCGACCCTTTCGCTCTCTCCGTCTAGACATCCAGCGTCTGGAGATATAAGAGAGTTGATGTTTTCGCCCATGCCAGGTTGCCTAGCACATGTGTGTGTGTGTGCAGTGGGATCTTTTTAGAGGGGATAGCTATTCACTGCGGGTAAGCTTAGCAGCTCAACAGACTTTCGGTGCTTTTTGTGGCACGCCTTAGGGACTCTAGCTAAATTCCTGGCCGTGCCAGAGGGAAGTGCTTTAGAAGTACATGGGGCACTTTCAGGGCTCAGTCGTTAAAGACAGATACAGAAGTGTAGTTTTGGACAACGCTTAAAGGCTGCTTTTCCCCCTCACCCTGGCTTTCCCTTTCTCTCTCATTTTCACTGTAAATCCACATCCTTTGAAAACACTACAGCTTTCCAAGGTCTGTTTAGGTTGCCAGTGGTACATCTAGTTAGAACAAGAACCACTAAATGAGACAGATTTATGTTTGCATCCTTGTGTATTTATATGTAGTGGTTTGGGCAAAGTTGGTTCAGAGGGTGTGTCATAGGAACCAGCCATTGTCTTCTATGGAAATAAGATTCTTTTTACAGGATTAAAAGAGTATCTGTGGCCACGAAATGCAAATCTGTTTGGCGTTACATTCAGAAAAGTTGTTCCAAATGTTTGTCACCAATTTGAGACTAAACACTAATGCGTTTAGTGTCGTTAATGCGCAGACTGGATAGAAGAGGCCTCACAGTCTACTCCTTCCTCTGTCCTCTCCTTCACTCCCTCCCCCTCCACCTTTTTCTCTAATTTTGAAAGAGAGAGCTGGAGGACTGCCAGAGTACGCGACCGCACGGAACACACACTCTAACACACCATGCAGCACAGCTACACACTGACCTACATATGCTTCCACAGCGCTGATTGAGTGCCCCACTGAACCTTCCAGCCAATCACAGACAGGGGAGGAGTGCGAGTCAGCCAATAACACTCCTCATGCTCAGCACAAACTCTCACAGTCTCTGTACAATTTTAGAGTTAAAGCAAGAAAAAAAATGCACATGATTTTCAGAATTCCTGAACCAGGGTCTGTGCTGGGTTTTGTTTCTGTAAATGATGGGGTACCTGACTGATGTTAAATTTGCCTGTTCACCGCTGAGACGAAACCTCAGTGGACCATGAAGAGGGTTGGCCAATCAAATATACACTCCGCATACCCTAGCACACACAAAGAAACTCGAACTCCTGTATAAAATTACACGGACACACACACATTCAACAAACACCAAACAGGGTCATCGGGAGGTCATATAATAGAGCAGTGATTCCCAACTATTGGGATACTTGAAAACATTTTGATTTGTTAAACCTATAGAACAGAAAAAAAAAGAAAAAAAAAATTATATATATATATATATATATATTTCCAGTACTTAAATTTATTGACAAAAATGAATTTAAATATAAATTAAAATAACAAATGATTAATCTGATTTTTTTCAGTTACCTTTTAATAAAAAAAATGCAAGAAAAAAAATCTTGTGTTCAGGATTATACATCGAAACTACTGTTCAAACGTTTTTTTTTATGTTTTTGAAAAAGGTCTCTCAAAAGTTGCTTTTATTTGATCCAAAATACACTAAAAACTTCTATTTAATTTATTTTAAAATATAATTTATTCATGTAATGACAAAGTTGATTTTTCAGCAGCTCTTACTCCAGTCTTCAGTGTCACATGATCCTTCAGATATCATTCTAATGTGCACAGGAACCATTTCTTATTATTGTAAAAGTTAAAAACAGTTGTGATGCTTAATTTTATTTATCTTTGTGGAAACCATGATATTCTTTTCAGGATTCTTTGATGAATAGAAAGTTAAAAAGAACAGCATTTATTTGAAAATGGAATATTTTTATTTTTATTTTTATTTTTTTTATTACATAAGTCTTTCACTTTTGATCAATTTAATACATCCTTGCTGAAAAAAGTTATTTTAAAGGTATTTAAAAAAAAAACTGACCCCAAACTTTTAAACCACAGAGCATTTTAACTAATTAAAATAACTAATTGTTTTTAGTGTGTGTGAATTGTGTGTGCAAGATCAGACATTTTCATTCATTCATTTGTAGGCAGGCGGCTGTCAGAATACATAAACCAAAAAGGTTGGAAAATGCTGTCATCCTCAAAGACTCATCCTAGTCAGCAACTGGTAGGAAAATCAAAGCTCTTTCCTCATCCTTATTTATTTTGGCTGTTTTTTTTAATCTGCATGACTGCATTTGATCTGCCTTTACTCTTCCCCTGACTCTCTCCACCTTTTTCTTTTTCATGGTGTAATTTCTCTCTGCATTAAGCAATCTGGTGTGATGCATGGTGTGATAGTGAAGCTGATGTAACCACACAGCAGATTACACTATGATCCTTCATTTAATCTCCGCTCGCTCTCTGTACGCACACACTGTATGTGTACATACACACATCGCACACTAAGTCAGCTCATATGACCAGCCACCTGACTAAGCCTCAAGTTTAGAGACTAATCCTCACACTGCACATCACACCACTGAGAAATTGTCTTTACTACGCATAATGTATACAACAAGCCAATCAAACAACAAGTCAAAATAACACTAATATATTAACCAAGGGTTGAAAGCGTCTTCAGACGAATGCTGCAACTCAGCATAACACTACGTGTCAGAAAGCCTGGCTGTTCCAAGCCTTTGTGTTCTCCTGGAAAATCCTTGGATCCCGCTGCACAGCTGCAGGAAGAGGGAAAAAAATAGAAGGGAGCAAAAAGCTGGGTGGAAGAAAAGGAAAAGTAAAACAAACAGGGAGAAGAAGTGGGGAAAGGAGAGACAGGAAAGGCACACTAACCCATATTTACCAAGCAGCACTGAGAGGGAAGAAAATCCGTTGGGAAAGACAATGATTTTACCAATAATTTAGACCAATAATACACACACTATCATATGTGGCGCTGATACTGCGAATGCTAACTCACATCAGCGTCATATTCTCACTTGCATATGTGCAAATCAATCAGTCTAAAAGCCCTTTCAGTCGAGAGCTGATGTCATTCCCAGCTAGATCATCAGCAATCCTCTCCCACTGGACCAATCTCTATCTATCCGTCTGTCTCTATTTCTCTGTTTGCCTTTCCCTTTCTTTTTTAATGTAGCTTTATTGGAAAGAGTGCACAGTGTGGGTTGTGTGGGTCATTGTACTTCACTTTACCAAAACCAAACCTCTGCAAAACTCACTGCTTTTTACACTTTTACACAATTGTTGTTGCACGTTTTCACTGCATCCAAGTACCACAAACAGTGTGGTTATTTTATTCTCTCTCAGACCTATGGAAATAATGTTGAGATGGTAAACTATAAACACCCACAACATTCAGCTAGAAGCAAGCATAAGCCACTTATATAAGCAACTGTAAATCCAATGCCAGTGTTTAAGCAAATTAAGATCTCTTCATTCACAGCTTTCATACGCTGTTATATAATGAGCCATTTGTATTCAAACAACGTTGATACTGTATGTTTCCCTCAAGGTCTACACACAACAAAGGAGAGTGTAATCTCGCAACCCCACCCACCCGTTCACAGTAATCTGAGAGAAAAATAAGGAGGGAAACTCAGATAAAAAAGAAGGAAGAGAGAAGGTGAGGGGCCCCTTTTTCTGGTACCCCATGTAACCCCTTATTGGGCCTCTACATAGAGAGAAATAAAAAGCAGAAACAGAAAAGGACACTGTAAAACCACAGACACAGAAATGTTTAGTGGCTCCTTTCAGTGATGATAATAAAAATTGTGTGTATATAAATATATACACAAACACACAAAAAGGCTGCAATGTGGGAGTTCACGCTACATTACTGCATACGGTCACTCATGCGCACATGCTTTCATCCGCACATAAAAGAAAAGGCCTATCTTTGAAGCATATGAGCAAGGAAATGCATTACCGTTCCCAGAAAGGGGTGTGTGTGTGTGTATGTCTGTACCCATTTGCCAGTGTGCATGTCAAAAGCATCAACACAGACTACGGGAATGAAAGAAACAAACTCAGGGCCTCTTAACTACTCCTTAAAAACAAAGGGGGTGTCGTAGAGGGTATATGTATATACTGCAGAATGTGTAAACTCTGTGAACCCTGCTGTCACGTGTATGTTCCCGTTGAGTTCCTGTTTTCCTTATTTGGTCCTTCCAGTTCCTTTTCTCATTTATTAGTATCACCTGTTCTTTGTTATTAGTTATCCCCATCACCTGTCTGCTCCTCGTTATCTGCCCTATTTAGTTCTAGCCCGTTCTGTTCTCCCTGGTCTGGAATTGTATGTCAATGTCAACTCTTTGTGCTATGTTTGATTCCCCGTGATTGAATTAAACGCCTTCGTTTTGTATTCCTGGTCTCCTCGTTCGGTGCTCTTCACACTACCACCGATCCACTGAACATTAATATGGCAAGCCCGCCATACGTTCATGAGGCCCCAGTGTCGGTTCCAGCCCCAGTGCCTGCTCCTCGAAAGCGCCTTCCAGAGCTCACTCCAATGTCTGCTCCAGTCCCAAGACTCACTCCAGTGCCAGCTCCTCGAAAGCGCTTTGCTGTGCCTGCTCCTCCAGAGCACCCTCCAGTGTCAGCACCACTACAGCGCTACCCTGATCCCCAGTTCAGCCCAGGAAGGGCTCCTGTTCCCGAGTGTGGCCCACGGAGGGCTCCGGATCCCCAGTTCAGCCCAGGAAGGGCTCCTGATTCCGAGTTCAGCCCAGGGAGGGCTCCTTATCCCCAGTTCAGCCCAGGGAGGGCAAGCCCGCCGGACGTTAATGTGGCAAGCCCGCCGGACGTTAATGTGGCAAGCCCGCCGGACAATAATATGGCAAGCTCATTGAACATTAATATGGCAAGCCCACTGAACATTAATATGGCAAGCCCGCCATACGTAGCCCCCTGTTCCGCCATGGCCTCCTGAGCCCCCTGATCCGCCATGGCAACCTGAGCCCCTGATCCGCCATGGTAACCTTAGCCCCCAGCTCCGCCATGGCAACCCGAGCCCCCTGTTCTGCCATGGCAACCCGAGCCCCCTGTTCCGCCATGGCAACCCGAGCCCCCTGTTCCGCCATGGCCTCCCGAGCCCCCGGCTCCGCCATGGCCTCTACCGAGCCCCCGGCTCCGCCATGGCCTCCCGAATCCCCTTGTCTCCGCCCTGTCTCAGTCCTGCACCAGCCTCCAGGGCGCCCGCCCCCCCTCCCCGATGGAAATGTTACGGCGCGGGACGCGCCGTCCGGGAGGGGGGCGATCTGTCACGTGTATGTTCCTGTTT
>NW_015661872.1:717098-725855 GCF_001515625.1 Sinocyclocheilus rhinocerous | reverse complement strand
GATCTGTCACATGTATGTTCCTGTTGAGTTCCTGTTTTCCTTATTTGGTCCTTCCAGTTCCTTTTCACATTATTAGTATCACCTGTTCCTTGTTGTTAGTTATCCCCATCACCTGTCTGCTCCTCGTTATCTGCCCTATTTAGTTCTAGCCCGTTCTGTTCTCCCTGGTCTGGAATTGTATGTCAATGTCAACTCTTTGTGCTATGTGTGATTCCCCGTGATTGAATTAAACTCCTTCGTTTTGTATTCCTGGTCTCCTCGTTCCTCGCTCGGTGCTCTTCACACTACCACCGACCGTGACACCTGCATGCTTGGTTTGTGGGATTCAGAAAGTGTGACTGTTTGAGAATGCAGTCAATGAGGAGCATGTTTACTCATTAAACCCTGTGACCCTCCATGCCATTCAAGCAAACTATTTCTATACACTTCAGTTCAACTTTGGGGTCAGTAAGATTTTTTTTTTATGTTTTTGGAGAGAAGTCTCTTATGCTCACTAAGGTTGCATTTATTTGCTCAAATACAGTAAAAAGAGTAAAATGTGAAATATTATTACAATTTAAAAGACTTGTTTTCTATTTTAATATATTATAAAATGCCATTTTCTTCTGTGATGGCAAAATAGATTTTCAGTGTCACAATACGATATCCCGTCCCATCGTGCAAAATCAAATGACTTTTTTGATGCGCATGGTGGAATTTATTCGGTAAATGTGTTTCCATAGTAATTTATGTGCATCTTTTTTTATCGGATAAAAAGTTTATCCTACTCAATTGCACGCATAAATTTTGCAAATTTTTTGAATTTATGCACATCTTGCATTCAGCATTGTTTTTTGTGATATTCCAAAATGCACATAAAAATAGGTGGATGGGAACATAGCTACTGTTTGATCATTTGCTGAATTATTATTCATTATTGAAGTATTAAAAACATTTTGTCAAACTTTGAAAGGTATGCCCATGGACTGTCTCTGTGCGTTTTTCTCCCCATGTGCTCCCCGTGACCTAGTTTCTCCCTCTTGTTGATTGTCTCATTTGTTTCACCTGTGTCCCGTTCATTACACCTCGTTAAGCCCTGTATTTATAGTGTTGTCTGCCCCTTGATTGCTTTGTCTGGTGTTAAATGTCTTGATGTGCTACGTGTGTCTCCAGCCTGCCCTGTGTTTCCTGGCATTTGGATTATTAAAGACTGTTGTTTGATTATCCCTCGTCTCGGCGTTCCTTGCTCCTCTCCGTAGGCATTCCTGACAGTGTAGCAACATCCTTATGTAAAGTTTATTAGTAGTGTAAATTTTTTTGTGCCAAAACCATAATTTGTTTTACCATAAACCATTTATCACCCTCTCTACCCATTTAACCCTCTTTTTTGTTGCTGCTATACTTATAAAGGGAAGGCCCAACCAAATATGAAAATGTTGTCATTTATTCACCCTCAAGTCATTACAAACTGGTATCTCTAAAAAGTATATTTGGAATGGCATGTGGGTGAGTAAAAGAATGGCATTTTCAGCATTATCAGACATAAAATGCCAGGTTTTCAAGTTAACAATGAGATTCCAAAACTATTCTGGTGAACAAATTCTGTGTAAAGATTCTCCATAAAAGCTGCACTAAAAATCTGATTGTCTGCCACATCTTAGTGATTTCTTGTTGTCAATCACTGTCAAATTTCAAGCAGGTACTGTGATTCTTTTGTGAATGTGTAAATTCAAAATGATTAAATATACAGTAAACGGGTCCATAGGTCCTCATATGGCTTGTTAACTGAGGGGTGTTACAGAGTATTTGTTAAATATAGCTAACAAAATATATATTGTGTGTTTGATTGGTCCAGACGCTACAAGTATTAATTTAATTGAGTTAGTTTCTTCTACCATCCATAATGTTTATAGTGCATTGGACCTACTGTAGACTGACTAGGTTGAACTTTTTTTTTTTTTACAGAGGGATTGATTGGCATATGCAAAGACAGAGAATGATCTTTTCTGAGAACGTGCAATGCAAAGGAAGAACTAATGAGAGACAGACAAATACAGACAAACAGTGAGAGCAGCGTGTCAGTGATGACAGTCTGAGTAAGACGCACACGAGATGCCCACGAGCTGTGGAGCGATTTCATGCCCCCATAAACACTGTGGCACACATGGGAGTATAGAAAGAGATGGATGGGGGAGGAGGGCAGGCAGAGGTAAATGGAACAAAAATGAGCAAATCTAACTAAAAATACAAACAGTGTTAGAAATTAGAACGGCTGCCCTCAAATATGTGGCAAAAGGCATGTGCCACATTACTTTAGGCCATAATGTTCCTGATATACTGCTTCCTCACTCTGACTGAGCTGGCTGATAACAAACTGCTGATGTGTCCAGCAGCTGGAACCATTGCAGACTTTACTGCTAAGTCAGCACTTTGGCCCTATTCAGCTTGATCCACTGGCCTCCACTGACATCCATATCACCAGAATTGACCCCGGGGCAGGTTAAAGACAGGTGTGTAAACACTGAAGGTGCAGTGAAAAGAGATAAGCCCCTGCTGATTGTGTGCAAGGCAATGGACTCTTAAAACAGATAATAGGCATGTGCCAATGGCCTCACAGCCTGCGGAACATCTGATTGGCCTGTTATTTAGAACACACTGTATTGATAAGAGGTGTTAGTTTGGGGCTGTGTCACAAACTGTACTGTTATGACATCAGTTCTTGGAAAAGACTTTGACTTTAAGAGAAATTCAGATTGAGAAACATTCAGACAGAGATACTTAGTGAGCAATCCAAAGACCACAGTGACGTGGAAAAAAATCCCTAAGAGTTTTAGGGGGAAACTTCTAGAAAACCACTGTCCTGCAGAGTTTAGCTCCAACCCCAATTAAACACACCTCAAACAAGGTCCTTTGGATTGCTAGAAATCAGGCAGTTGTGTTGAGAAGAGCTAAACTACAGGATGTTGGCCCTCCAGGAGCAAGACCGGACGCCCCTGACCTACAAGCTTTCATACATGCACAACATGTTTTATTTTAACCAAATAATTTTAATTTAATTTTAATCTAGCTATACTACCATTTTTAAAGTTTATTATGCTTGCAGAGGCAGCATTTATTTGATAAACAAATATAGTAGAAACTGTAATATTGTGAAATATTATTACAATTTAAAATAACTGTTTTCTATTTTAATATATTTTAAAATGTAATTTATTCCTGTGATGGTAATGCTGAATTGATCGCAGCCATTTCTCCAGTCTTCCCGGTCACATGATCCTTCAGAAATCATTTAAATGTTGATCAATGCTTAAAACAGTTGTTCTGCTAAATAGTTTTGTGGAAACTGTGATTTTTTTTTTATCAGCATTTATTTGCAAATAGAATTATTTGTATATTTGATATAAAACTGTGCAGTATAGTTTTGGACCTACTCGGTGATTGTTGCTGTTAGGATTCAATGTGAAGATAAATAAATAATCCAACTGATACTGATGGCCATCCAAACCTGTAGCTTTGTAAAGTTTCCTAGATTTTTGTTTAGGTGTCAGGTGTCATATAGCCTACTTATTGGGCCCATAAAAATGTTGTCCTGGGTTCCACTGATTAAGGTTGTGTGGTTATGGCTCTGTCAGATACACAAGCCATCATCAAGGAGGATCTGAAAGCCTTACATCATCGCAGACCCATATTTAAACACCTGCTCCACAATCGAAGCCACACTCAATCTGGGTTAATCAATCCAATCTTTTGTCTAATCAAAAGTCAACACACCCACATCCACGTATGAGCACCAAAATAGACCCTCTGCGTCACCACAACCAGGCTAATAATCGCCCACTCCTGTCTGACAATGTTTCTCTGTTATCTCTCAAAGGGCGGATGCATGAGATTGTCACTGAGGATGTATTTCCCTAAAACTGTCATTTTCCTCTGTTCACTGCAATAATCACTCTCTACAAAGCCGCATCTCCTCTCATTACTGCTGGCTTTGTCTGGCCAAAAGCTCCTGACATAGAAATCTAGCTTTATTGTACTAATTAAAGTTTAAACGAGAACTATTTATCTGCACCTTGACGGGCAGACATACGTAATTGGAAATGACGGGTCGGGAACAAAACAAATTAAAGTTTCAAAAGCCTCAGGTCAGAGCTGCAACACCTTTAGAAAACTGAACGGGTACATTAGGGGCACGGAAAAGGTGGGAAGTAGCAAAGGCTGAACTAGAAATACATTCAAATGTCTTAACCAGAGCATATCTGCTTCTGACGTGCCGCTGTAGATTCTGTCCAATCAGGAATTCTGTGTTTTAATCAAATATTTTCAAATATGCAAATGTCTGCTGGGTGCGGGGGAAAAGTGCATACGAATTAGAGCAAGTAGTTTTACCGTTTACGGCCCTTGGTAAAATAAAATTAACAGAAAATTGCTTACTTTCGTGTTCCAAAACATCTATGTGACCCTCATTTCAAGACCTCTCACGCACCTAAACATGACCAGGCATGTATAAAACCACCAATCATGAACATTAACATTGAAAACAGTGACTGTACATGAGTTAACAGTCATAGCCACAGCAACATGTCTGCACACACCTCCCACATATTTTCTCTGCAAATTTAAAGTCTTTAAAGTCATTTTCATTAAAATGAAAATTCACCTTATGTATTTTCTAATTTTTATTATAGATCTAATTGTGCACAGTTCACCTGTTTGTTTGTTTTTTGGTGACCTATGCAAGTCGCCGCCCTACATTTTTTTTTATTTTTCATGATAATCCATTACACTCTGATGTACGTCACAATACGGAAGAAAAGATCTGTCACTAATTCCATTTGATCGTGTTAAAATACAGATATTATATACAGCACTTCTAGGAGTGCCGTTTTTGTTGCGCCACAAGGTGGTGGAAAGGGACTGTCTTTGAGTGAGTCTTTAAACAGTTCATTCAACTACACGTTCAAAAACGCTGATTCATTCAAAGAGAGACAAAATGAAAAATGCTGTTGAAATCATTTTAACTTCGAGTGCCATGTTACAAGGCTCAGCTGACCAATGCATCGATGCTATGACAGAGATTTGGCTTTTCTTGGACATGACTACCTATTTTCACAAATATATATGACTCGCAAGTAATCGCACATGCTCAGTTGATCTCTCTCTCATTCGTTGTCTGTTTAGGCTTGTTAAGTGCAAATCTACGGAGCCTCTGTACAAATCAGCATGGTACACATTATGTTATCATTACTAACTTATTTCATATTCAGTACACATGCACGAAGTGTAAAACGAGAAGGGCATAACCCTATGAAAAAAGAAAACACGCAAAAATCACGGTTGCTGCGGTTCTTGCATTCCTCTGCGGTTTGCTCGTCAATAGCGCGGTATTGCGATTATCTCGACAGCCCTACTCCTGTACGCCACCGCAATCGTCTTTACCTTGATTGCAGTCGTCATCCATCAAAACTTTACTAGCGAGACTGGTTATCAAGTCGAGAAACCGTAGTTTGCGTCTCATCTGGCCATACAGCAGTGGGATGTGTTGACAACCCATTCAGCCTGTACTTCACACAGCGCGACGTGTTAGGGCTCGCTCTCTTCAGAGACAATCACAGAATATGACAGAGCTCGTGTTTTAAAGCGAAACACACTGGAATGAATAATTAACTTAAAACGCAACGCAAGTCTCTGTTCTCTCTGCAATCTCTGATGTAATCAGCCTGGTTTCCTTTATATTTATTATATTTTTATTATATATAACTTTATATTCCTTCATATTCGCTTACTGGATCAGTGGACTGAAAACTTTCCCGGAGTTTAGCGGCTTAAAATGATCTAATCGCAAGCAGAGAAGCAAAATTGGGTTAAAGGGTTAGAATAGAAATTGTGCTTCAGTAATTTTGAGTTAATTGCGTTAAATTATTTTAACGCGTTAAGGATTGTAAAATGAATCGCATGCGTTAACGCGTTAACGATGACAGCCCTAATAATTATATAATGTTGTATTTGTTTACCCCACCCTCTTGACAATAAACAGATTACAGGAAAAATATTAAATAGCCCACCTACATCCTGGAACCGTGCCGAATGAAATTCGCAGAATACAGACCCTCAGGAGGGTGACCAGAACGCTTTCATCATAGTGACTGAAAGATTTCAATTGGGCCTAGCGTGGCAGCTCAGCATATTAAGTGTTCCAGGAACAAGAATGGTGCAACACACTATTGTAGTAGCTTGTTCTTTTTAAGTTACATAATCTGATTATATTTCAGATGTGAGATAAACAGCAGGGTTACGCAAGATAATAAGGATAGAGACAAGTGTGTGGTGGACACAAGATTACAAGATTAAAAGCAGTGAGCTGGCAAATGTGCAAGTGTGTGTGAGAGACCCTCAAAAGGTGTCTCTGAAAAATTTATAAAATGACCCAAATTAATGCTCGAAGCACTGAATAATTTAAAGGCTTAAGAGTAGAGTACATCATTTGGCACTAGAGGAATGATCTGTCTCTGCAGGAGCTCATTGTGAAGGAAAACGATAAATCAATAAAATCTCATCACTTGTACACCTGCAAAGGAAACCTTTTCAAACGCATTCTGGACTTTATTCACATTCAACGCGATTGTATAACCAGATCATTAAATAAACACACAGCATTATCCTGTAACATTCAGTGCAGAGTAGGAGGAGGGTGCTGTAATGTCATCTATGCTATAACAGTCACTCCCTCTCTCTCTCTTTCCTGCAGTCACAACAGTATGTTCAACAGAAACAAAGAAACGCCTTTATGAGATCACATGTCATCCAAACCCTCTCATTAAAGCAGAGAGGACCAGTGACCTGGTAGCCATAGTGATGCAGCTTGTCATTTTTGCACCTGTACTTGACCATTCCAGCCTTTTATGTTTGGATAGGACATCTTAGGCCTACTTATCTTTTGTTGCTCTTTTGGTTTCTTAATTTAATTTTTTCAACTTTAATCCTAATTAGCATGGAAACCGGCCTTTCTTGCAGGTTTTGCAATAATTTACCTTTAAATGCAAATGTTGACAATACCTGAAATACTTCAGAGGGTTGAGGTGGGTCTCATTGCTTATGTTTTCATCTTTCAAGTATCTGTTTTTCAAGTATCAAGTATCTATCCATCAAGAACGGGTTTAAGTGAAGCGGTTTTATCAGAATGTTGAGATATTGAGATAACCAAGTAGCTCAAAATAAATAAAAAAAATACAAAAATCAACATTTGCACAAATTAATTGTTTAAAATAGTAAATTTCCATTTCATGCAAACTTCAACTTTGGCAAATAAATTCAGTGTCAATTCTTTAAATGATGCAAAACATGTTTGTATGTGTGTATATACTGTACATGTATCATGCATTATGTACATGCAAGTTTTACTTAAATGCTAATTGCAGGAGTGTTTATCTGAGGTTGTGTTACAACCGACCCACACTCTGTACACACAGATCTGCTCCGAGTTGTCATATTTAGAGCTCAAGGTGACACAGTAGCCAAGTTCAGTGGAACACGTTTAGACATTTTTACACATATCAGAAATGGCAGCAGGCACTGGACTACTGGTTGTAACAGAGGCCAGGGGGAGATGTTTTTATTTGTGTGTACTCATGCTAGAATTGTGGTTATAATGGTATTTGATCATAAAACATGTTTGACTGACAGGTAATGTTTTGCATAGCAGTTTGAGAAATATGATCGTGCACACACACGATCCTGAATGCTAGACGAGTCGGAGTGCAAAAGTTCCATGCTGTGCTAGAGTCCACATAGTTTGCCGTTGCCACAGACCCGGCAGTAACTCTCCTTTCACTATTATAATTCATGGCTATTTACGGCCAATGGGACGGGCGAGCTGGGCCTCCTGCCGCAAACTCAGCCCTTGACCTTGCACTAACAACCCCGCCATACACCCCCTCCCCCAACTCGCCCTGGCTCTGTAAGTGAAAGGCCCATATGTCTTGTGCTGGCTCCTGCCCATGGCCATGACATTCCCTTTGAAGGCAGTCCTGCCTGCTGACTGCTAAGGAAAAGCTTGTGCCATTCTGAGTTGTTACACAATTCCTAATGCCATTCAACACCTACATAAACAGTCTGGGCAGCTTCTAGAGTGGGTACATTTACCGTGCCAAGTTTTATGTAAGCTGTGCTGTGTGGATATGAACATAAAGGCATTTGGATGCATGGATATTTATTAGGCTTGGCTCTGAGGATATATTATTTATGGCTTTTAAACATTATCACAAGACAAAGTCCATCTAAACTAACTTTAACAAATTGTTTTGCTACACAAATTTTCCATACTGATCATGCCTAATTTGCCAGCATAATGCTGGTATCCAAATAGTTTGTTTATAGGAGACGTCACTGCACCATTGAGTCACCCTTGAAACCTTTCCAGTTTCAGTTTTCAGTGCGTGAGTAAGCGTGGCCAAACATGCCAGAACATGTGTTTCTGGTTGTGATGCAGAATGAGATCGCGCATGGAATAAAAGAGACACTTGCGCACCTTATGGCACGCATTCTCTAGCACAGTGGATCTCAACCTTGTTCCTGAAGGGGCCCTCCAACAGTACACAAGTTGGATGTCTGCTTAAAGGGATAGTCCACCCAAAAATTACTTTCCCACATGTCATTCTAAACCTGCATGACTTTCTCTCTTCTGTAAAACACAAAAGAAGATATCTTAATGATTGTAGGCAACCAAACGGTTTGGGGTCCCATTGGTTTCCATAATATAGACTAAAAAATTATGAAGTCAAT
>NW_015661872.1:704933-716774 GCF_001515625.1 Sinocyclocheilus rhinocerous | reverse complement strand
ACCTTGTTCCTGAAGGGGCCCTCCAACAGTACACATGTTGGATGTCTGCTTAAAGGGATAGTCCACCCAAAAATTACTTTCCCACATGTCATTCTAAACCTGCATGACTTTCTCTCTTCTGTAAAACACAAAAGAAGATATCTTAATGATTGTAGGCAACCAAACGGTTTGGGGTCCCATTGGTTTCCATAATATAGACTAAAAAATTACTATTCTCCAACAGTACACAAGTTGGATGTCTGCTTAAAGGGATAGTCCACCCAAAAATTACTTTCCCACATGTCATTCTAAACCTGCATGACTTTCTCTCTTCTGTAAAACACAAAAGAAGATATCTTAATGATTGTAGGCAACCAAACAGTTTGGGGTCCCATTGGTTTCCATAATATAGACTAAAAAATTACTATTAGTCAATGGGACCCAAATCTGTTTGGTTACCAACATTCTGCAAAATATCTTCTTTGTTCTACAGAGGAAAGAAAGTTTGGTTTGGAATGACATGAGGGTGAGTAAATGATGACAGAATGTCCCTTCATACTGGATTAAACTCATCAGCTTATTAGTAGAGACATCCAGAATGTGTAGTGTCTGGTGGCCTACAGGAACACAGTTGGGAGGCACTGCTTGAGTGGAGTGCTTACCTTCCAACCAGCTGAGCTGTTTGTGTCGCCTTTGTCTTTAAAGTATGGGACGCTTCTGACCATCCATTCGTAGATCTGGGACAATGTCAGTCTCTTGTCTGGGGTGCTATCTATGGCTTTTGTGATAAGGTCTGCATAGGACAGGTTGCCCCATGCGTTCCTCCTTGAAGATGACTTCCGGGGAGTTTGCTGTTGGCTGCCCTGACCGCTCGCCTCCGGACTCGCCGTGGTTGCAGAAGTGGGGTGAGAAGAAAGCGGGGAGCCTGTGTTCTCCTGACCGCTAGCGGGATGCAGTTCCTCAGCCAGGCTTGGGCTGCCATTGTCCTCTCCTTCACCCACGCTGTTGGCGTTGATTGCCATTGCATTGTCATCCTCATCATCCTCTTCCTCTGGGATTATGTCAGTGTCATTGGATGCAGGCTTGGCCGAGCTGGACTCTGGCAGTGGCCAAGTGCATGATCTCGGCCGTTTCTGTGGCTCAAAATCCGGATCGATGGCAACGTCCTGAGAGGACAGTGGCTCCAGGGTTGTCTCTGCCATCACCTCTACCAGCCTTCTCTGACACTCCTCTGTATTGTCTTGGTCAAAGTTAAATAGGCAGTGGGAAGCGGTCACAGTCGCATTCCATGAATGCACCTCTACTCTAAATGGTGCTTAAATGCTTCTTGAGCGACTAGTACAAATTTTAATGATAATTAACACCCCTCCCTGTGTTTCAGAAAGACAAAAATACAATACACAATTTAAAGCCATATGACATAAAATACATCATAATCATTTATATACAACTGTGCATTATATACATACACATACACATTACATTACAGAGAGAGATTATTATGCTCTTTAAATTTAACATTTTGCCATCAAAATAAGATCATTTTAAGCTACTATTTCAAAAACCATTAAACGTTCAATTAAACGTATTCTTTTTCGATGTGCCTGATGAACCAGTGAAAATTAAACGCTTCTGGAAATGTTGGGTGCGCGCGCACGTGTATGCGTTGGTCCGCGCAACACTCACGTGAAGATATAAACAAAGATTAGCGTGTATACTGTATGCAAAGTGCTCCGCTTTCATTTCAGTTTAACACTTGCTTGATGGCACACATTCTTGCTCGTTACACTTTCACAATGACACATCCTGACTCATATTAGATTATTCGTATCCCAGTGGAGATGACCGCACGAATGAGATATTAAAACCACTGTTATTGTGAAAGTGAAAAAATTAGGACACAAATGTATTGCTATTCCATAACAATATTCAATATTAGTCAATATTATTAATATGATGGTTGGCTGGATTCCGAAAAACAGCCTCAATGCAAAGGGGACCAAAAAGAGAAACATTTTAAAAATCTGTCATGTTTAAAATTACATTATTCATATGAGTCTACAAGTATTTGCAACGTTTTCAAAGCCTAATTAGCATAATTCCAAACAAAATATCAGTAAATTACTTAAGGTGTATTTACACAAACTGCGCACGTAAATAGCAACTGTCAACCAGCACTACTATTGTATCTAATGTAAATAACAATAACAATGAATAAAATTGTGTGTGTGTGTGTGTATATATATATATATATATATATATATATATATATATATACACATATACATATGCATGCGTACACACTATAATATTAGAATGCAAAATGCAATACCTCAACACGCACCATTCAGCCAGAGCCCTTTCTCTTCTCTGTGTCGCACACCAGTCACTTGGTGCACTGATGTAATACAACTATATCTCTCCAGCGCACTTCGCCAGTAGCCACGGACAAAGCGCCACAACGTCACTGCACACTACCATCACAAGCAGCAAGTCACTGTAGTGACAAAAGAACTGAACTGTCAGAGCTGGCTAGAATCAAAACGCTGTTATGTCAGATCAAGACAACTACAATAACGAGGACTAAACTACGCGTGCTCGTAGACAGAACTGATCATTTTGTATTATTTGCCAGTTTGACCCGATGTCTCTTCGCATTCCGAAGTCTCTTTAACAATTAAAGGTAGAGACGCAACTATCGCTTAATGATAGTGTCTTGTTAGAGCGCGCGCCAGTGCCTCGATGTCACGAACGGTACATTGCGGAAAATTCCCATCCAGAAAGCCCTTTCTCTCTCTGCACCTATCTATCTAAAGGCACAGGAGGACTATCTACTCTAATCTTCTGTCAGCACTCAAACGAGCTCAATTTAGGACTGAGTGACTGGAGGAGGGCGAGAAGGGAAGCGCAGCCTCTACCGCTGACAGGGACCTGCCCCCTAGATTCCGCGCATGGGATCGCCTCTTAAAGGGCCACTGCTCCCCATCACAGCTGCCAACAGGCGAGAGGACGTTCAAACAAGTCACTCCAAGCACTGAGAGCCCCTATCAGTTTATCGGATTTCCACATATAGATTCAGTTGCTAGAAATTGTAGTTCAGACATGCAAACAACATTATCTGGGCATATTATCTGGAATGTGCTATAGATTAGAGACAACATTTACAGGCAACCAGAATTAGCCAATAGTACAGTATTAAGAGAGTTAATGTGACAAATTTGTTATAATCAGATGTCTGATAAGTAGCCTGATATCTTAAAGGAATAGTTCATCAAAAATGTTTTCATTTTCTCCACTGTTCCAATGCAAAGGCAACACTTAACTGAACATAACCACAAATGATGTTTCAAATATGGCAAAAGCAGAGCTCAGTTTCAAAATTGTATTTTCACAGTACTTGGAATAGACTGTAATTAGAGGCTACATTTATTTATTCACTTATTTTTATTTAATTATTTTCTTTTTGTCTTTCTTGGATCTTGGCATTTAAAATTAACTCCAAGCACTGAGAGCCCCTATCAGTTTATCGGATTTCCACATATAGATTCAGTTGCTAGAAATTGTAGTTCAGACATGCAAACAACATTATCTGGGCATATTATCTGGAATGTGCTATAGATTAGAGACAACATTTTCAGGCAACCAGAATTAGCCAATAGTACAGTATTAAGAGAGTTAATGTGACAAATGTGTTATAATCAGATGTCTGATAAGTAGCCTGATATCTTAAAGGAATAGTTCATCAAAAATGTTGTCATTATCTCCACTGTTCCAATGCAAAGGCAACACTTAACTGAACATAACCACAAATGATGTTTCAAATATGGCAAAAGCAGACCTCAGTTTCAAGAAATTACAGAAACTAGACCCCTTTATGATTTTAAAGAAACTGGATTAATAAACGTTTTTGGAGGTTATGCTCATCATGGTTGGTCAAAACAAAATAAAGTAAAATTAAATTAAAAAAATAAAAAGTAAAGTAAAATACAGTAAAATAAAGTCAAATAAAATAATAAAGTCACGTAAAATAAAATAAAGTCAAATAAAATAAAATTTGTTTGTGGAGATTCGTTAACATTACCACAACCAGTACAACCAATGTTTAATGTTTTTTTTTCATAAACATTTTAATAATTTAGGAATGGAAGCTCATTTCCACCACATAAGAAAAAAAACCCCGCTTTGGTAAATCATGATAATTTATGATTTTACGTTTTATCTCATAATTATTACTTTTTATGTAAATTATTATATTGCTTTTTATAGCAATTATTATTCCTTAAATATGTAAATATGCTTTGATATTTAAGGAAGCATAACTGCATAAATTCACATTAGACATCAAACATTTAAATATAAATATATTGTTCCCTCTCCCACAGTAAGAGTGTATTTCAAAGTACATCATGTACTAAATACAACAGAATACACGATCCACTAGAGGGTGCTACACATCATCTTATTTTGCAACATATGCATTGTCCTGCAGTCCATGATATTTTGTTTTACATATTAATGGTGATGTGAGAATATGGACACTTCCACTTGCTTTTAAAGTAATAAGATAAGGGTTAGAGTCTGTTTTTGGTAATGGAAATGTACCATCTCAAATGTTTTTGGAGGCGACAAAGACTCTATTAAGAGGTAGTTGGCTACTGCAAGGGAGTTTCAGTTCATGTTTGACTTCGATCCCCACTTAGCCAGTACTGTTCTGTCTGCATCTCTGTGAGGCGAGATATTGTCCTCTGGAAGGCAAAGACCTCTTCATCTGCTGTGAACAATGTCAGCCGCTCACTGGCCTCCTGAGCAAAATAAATGAAGGTCTGATGAACGATTACAAATGTCTTTCTACAGGAATTAGCAAAGAACCACGGCTCGTTAAAATAAACCAGAGAGATTTTATCTACACATGACTAAGTATATTTACATGCATGCAACATTAAAGCAGCACTATGTAACTTTTGGCGCTCTAGCGGTTAATAAACAGAACTGCACACATCCCGCGGAAGAACATTCCAACATGAGCTACTTCTCTAAGTTTATGTCTATGGCGATTCACGCAGGTATGTGTTACTCCGCAGCGGTGACGAGGCGACTCACGCAGGTATGTGTTACTCCGCAGCGGTGACGACCCGACCAGGCTACAATAGTCCAAATATAAGTACTTATTATAAGTGTACCGTAGTGATTCGGAATAAGACAAAAATGCGGTTTGGAATATGAATTCATGATGTACATGATGAAATGCTCATTATATACATTTTGCAAATTTTGAACACAGAAAAAGTTACATAGTGCTGCTTTAACGTGTGCTCTCAGTGTTTATGTATAGATTCAGAATTATAATGTAATGCCAATAGGTGGCACTGTTAGGGTGTTGTCATTACATCGGTAAGGCCGAGTTCATCTATCATTAGGCGATCTTTTGCTTCCTCTCCAGTCATCAGTCCCTGATCAAGGAGGCGGTGTAATGGTGCATCAGCCAATATCACCACTCTAACCTGAGAGTTCAAACACATAATTGAACCATGTCGATAGGTTGGTGGTGCTAACAGAGAATGACAGTTATTATGAAACAAATGTATTTGAGGATTGCACATGAATAACAAGTGTTTTTGGTTCTGCCGATGGACATGTTTAAGGCCTGCATGTGCTTGAAGGATGTCAAAGTTAGTATGTGTTTTGAAGAGTCGTTACCTTTTGGTCATAAAAGTTGTCAATGAGTGTGGTGAAGCGTCTAGCCTGGTCTTTCATTCCGACTCGAAAGTGAGGAACATTCCGTATGATGACCGTGTCAAACTGCCATGCGATTTCTAAATAATCCCCTGCACCCAATGGCTGCAAACAACAGATAAGCACATAAACACACATGAAAAATTAGGTAACAGTAATGATTATACAAAGATGTTTAGCCATATTTAGTGAGCCCTTCTGCTTAAAGGGATAGTTCATCAAAAAACTAAAATTACATTTATTTACTCATCCTCATGAGCTTTTGCTTAATTTTTTTTATTTCTATTCATTGTAATGAAATGTTTAAAAAAAAAGACCACTACATTATTCAAAACTGAAGAATGAAAGTCATACAGATATGGAATGACATGAGGGTGAGTAAATGATGATTTTAAAAAAGAAATTAATGCATGAAGGATGCATTAAAGGGGTCATATGATGCGATTTCAAGTTTTCCTTTCTCTTTGGAGTGTTACAAGCTGATTGTGCATAGATAAGATCCCTAAAGTTGCAAAGACTAAAGTCTCAAAACCAAAGAGATATTCTTTATCAAAGTTAAGACTCTGCCACGCCTGATCAGAAGTGACATTAAAGAGTATTACTTTGTTACAAATAAAAAAAAAATGTGTTTCAAATAAATGATGTTCTTATGAACTTATACTATTCATCAGAAGATCCTGGGAAAAAAGTATCATGGTTTTTACAAAAATATTAAGCAGCACAGCAGTTTTCAACACTGACATGACAATGAAGACTGGAGTAATGGCTGCTGAAAATTCAGCTTTGCATCACAGGAATAAATTAAATTGTAAAATATATCAAATAGAAGTTATTTTAAATTTCAATAGATTTTCACAATTTTTACTGTATTTTTGATCAAATAAATACAGCCTTGATGAGCATATGAGACTTCTTTCAAAAACGTTAAAAACATCTTACCAACCCCAAACTTTTGAACAGTGTATATTATGTTTGGAAATATAATATAAAACACACATTCATCTGCTTGATCTTCAGGGGTCTCTCCACCATGACAGTGATTGAGAGGGAAACTTTACTGATGTCTCTGAAGCCTTGGCACATACCTTTTTACCCATCTATCTCTCATATCATGTGCTTATTCCCTCTTGAATTTTTGTTTCTAATCTTCTATTTCATCCTATATTCTGTATCTTCTCTGGGCAGCATGTATCTCAGTGGTAACTAAGTGGAAAGGCACATTAACACATGCTGACATAGTCCCAACTGCATTAGCCTGACCATGAAGACGAAGAAGTTGAGGACTCTTCAGACAAATCCACACATGTACATGCACACACACAAACGCACACACACTCACTCACACTCTCAGTGCGTTGAAGTGAACAGCGCTCTCAAAAGCACTGAAGGACGCAGAGACAGTGCCTCGGCTCCATTAGAGAGCAGCATACTCATTCTTTCTTTCCTTCACAAACAAAAAAGGGAGCATCATACTGGTAAACCAAGTCCAAGGTTACATACATAAACAAGCACACACACATACATACAAGCTGGCTTAGACTAGCCATACACAGGGCTGCAATGATGAATTGAAGGTGTAGAGAGATGGATGGACGGATGGATGAAGGCATGGGCAATTACAGTACATAGTATCAGGAGAGTGGGACGATGGATATGGTAGTGGTAGATGAATATGGCAAATAAAGTGGAAAATGCAGAGTGATACATAAGAGAGAATAAAGTAAGCTCCCTAAGAGAGTAATATATATTGACTTTGGGATCCACAATCCTTAGCAGTAAGCAAAGGTTAAACTGGGATTTTGGTGGATTTTTTAAATCTGGTGATGATTCTGGAGCAAAGACGATTTCCTTTCCATCCCAAGAATAATAGCCTATGTTGAAATGCGTTTGTGTTTGATTAAGTTATTTTTTAAAGAAATTAATTCTTTTATTCAGCAGTGATGCATTAAATTGATCAATAGTGGCAATAAATACATTTATATTGTTGCAAAAAACTATTTTAAATGCTCTTCTTAAATTTTCTTTGAAATGTTTTATTTATCAAAGAATCCTGAAAAAAATGGTTTTCACAAAAATATTATGGACAACATTGTTAATACTAAGAATGTTTCTTGAGCACCAAATCAGCATATTACAATGATTTCTGAAGGATCATGTGACACTATAGACTGGAGTACTGTCTGCCGAAATCTTTTTCAGCTTTTCAATCACAGGAATAAATGGCATAAAAATTTTTTTTTTAAAGTTAATAATATAATAAAAATATATATATATTTTTAAATGAAATATCTTTACTGTATTTTTTATCAAATAAATGCCGCCTTGGTGAGCATAAGAGACTTCTGTCAAAACTGTCTTAAAATCTTATTGAAACTTAAATTAAACTTAAACTTAAAAATAAATGTAAAAATCAAGCAAAAAAAATAAAATAAAATACACAGACGTACAAATAAATATACAAATATCACTTAAACGGATAATTAGCATCCCCGCCCCCCCCCATACTATGCAAGTCAATGGGGACCAGCAACTGAAGGTGAACTATCCCTTTAAGCCTTTATGGTATTTCCAGGTCCAGTGGCAAAAAAATTTTGACCTGAGGGGTCCTGGGTTCAGAACCTGCCTAAGTGTTAAAAACAGGGGCTTTTTATGACTTTATTGGAACTGAGAGTGGCCCACATTGGAAGATGGAAGTATAATGCTTAAATGCAATGAGCTTACTCCATTTGTTCATTTATTTGTTTACTAAGAGTGATTACACTGACTAAATATAGGTGGAATGACAAGCACCAAGTATTTTAGTATTCCTTTTTTGAAGGTGCCAGAATGCTGTTCCTTTCCAGTTTAACCACTGCCCTCCTATATCCACATCTAAAACGTTTGGAAAAGAAACCACAATACAAATCTCAAACCAGAATTTTATGTCATTTTCTACACACTCACTCGCTCACACAGCTCTTGGAAGGTGCAGTCTGCAATGGTTCCACAGGTTCTGCTCAGGGTTACTTCTCTTCCTTGCACGTTCAGCGCCCTTGGCCTGGTTACTATCAATGGTTAGAGGCAGACATACAGTTACTGACTGCAATAGAAAGATCTAACACTTTAGCACTGAAACGATAAAGTCTTCACATAAAAACAGCTAACACTACAAGATTAAACCTCACACACTAAGTCAAGAAACATCCACTCTTAACCTTAAAACCCCCATCTATGCAAAGGCAAATTAACTCGCTTACCATCATTTTGTCTGTATGCCAGTTCCTCAAACAGTGTATTGACAGCATTCTCTGCATCAGGCTCACTTGATCTATGGAAAGCGAGGTGAAAGAGAAAGATAATTGAATATGAAATTAACCAGGTTTGAAGTGGTCACATCAAACAGTGCGTGCTGAAGGCTTGTGTTTGAATTTTCACAGTGCCTCAATAGAACAGGATGTTGGATTCAAAACACAAACATTGAGAGAGTGTGAAAAAGAGGGAGCAGCAATCAGGTGTCAACAAACTCATGCATATTAACATCCTCTAAAAGAGCAGCTGTTGAGATAAAGGGTTTATAATAAGTCAGAAAAAGACGCTGAGTGTATATTTATATTAATGTGCACTCATGATATGTAATTCTTTCCCTTGCCATTTATTATCAGTTCTGTTTTCTCTTCTCAGTCGGTAGTTGAGATCAGAGGCAATTGAAACATTAAAATTTTTTCCCCCTTTAGAACTCAGATTTATTACAACTGCCATCTTTTTATATGAGAAACATTTATGTGTGGTAAAATAACTGTTCCAACTGTTCCACTGTTCCAAATAAAAATATTTAATTAAAAAAATAAATTATGAATTTAATAAAAATAAATTATTAATTGAATGTTGTTACATCACTCTTTCACAAAGAGAGAGAGTTGTCTTACATGTAGTATAGTTTTCCTGCTGCTTCCATTTCCCTTGTCCGGTAATCTATTCCAGTGTCAAGACTGACAGTATGACAGTGCTCCTGTACAGCAAAGGAGAAATGTGGTAAAAGAGAATAGTTACAAATAAGAAGAAAGTGACAGCGTTTCAAGAGCAAGTTTAAATGACAGTAGTTCTGTTTTGCCATGTATTTTGTATTGCAATACACAGCTCACCCCTAGGGGGTGACAATGCCACATGTACTGTGGGTTAATAAAACACATTTTAATTGCTGTAACAAAATAATACTGTGATCCATATTAACCTGTTGTAAGCCATATAATTAAGAAATGCATTAAGTTTGGCCTTTTCTAATGATTTTAAACTACTGTTAGCATCCAGGTATTCATAGTATTATTTTACATGGTCTAAACAATATATATCTATCTATCCATCAATCCATCCATCCATCCATCCATCTAAAACAGTAAACGATTGAGGGATAAACTTGATCAGTTTTCACAATGCAAGTATAGAGAGTTTATAATGGGATCTTTGCACTTTTATTTTGTGATATGAAATTACTCTACTGCTAAAATAGCATCTTTGAAACAAAGTGATATGTAGTTAAGGGTCAAATAAAATATGCGTACTATGTCAACACTGTTAAACATGTTAGTGGCTCACTTTTATGGAGTGACTGTGTGGAACCACAGCATATCAAACCTCTGTGACGGGGAAGAAAAAACATAAAAAAGGAACAAAATGCTGGAGAAACGATGACAAAAATGACTGATGAAAAGGAAGGGTGATTATTTTTAACAGGATGTGGATAATATGTGGTATTTAGGCGAGAGGCCTTTGCCTGAATCAGTCCTCAATGACAGCTCCAGCGAATTATGAAATCAGTGAATTTTCCGCCACCCTCCTCCTTGAACTAAAGATAATTAGCAATCACCACACAGAGCGAGCGAGGAGCGATCTATTCCTCTTCTTCCTGTATCTCTCGCCTCTTCCCCCCCATTCTCCAGCGCTGTCAACTTTTCTCTCTCGAGCGCAGAGTTCCGTGTCCAAACCAATTGGCTGAATCAGCCGTAATGACAGGCTGACAAACCGTGAGCAGAAGAACACAAAAGGAAAAGTGTCACTTCATCAACCCTGCTCGACCTTGTCACCAGGCCGCCATGTAAACAGCCGCCACGGCCACGACAACCGCGCTTCCCCAGCAGCCATCAAAACTGGTTATTCCTCTGCACACCCTATTCTGTCTATTTTTTATTTTTTTTGTAAAAACTTTCCATTTCTGCCTTTAAATCTTAACGGTTGATGGGCCATCTCGCAGGAGAGTAATCGTGAGGAGGGAGAGGGGGAGAGAAATACAATCAGTAATGATTCCAGCGCATGGTTCTTCATAATCAGTTGAAGACACGTCCTCTTGTGGATCATTGCATGATTATGGCCTTTGATGGGTTCATTAATAAGGACTCATAACTCCTCAAAGATCTTCATCGTCGGCCCTTCTCAACTCAGAATTCACTTTGCCACGCAAATCTGATGCCTTCAACAAGACCCGCCAGACACCTCAAAATGTGCAGGATCTTCTAACTGACTGACCTTTTAATAAATAACTAAAACCTGTATCTATGGAATTAAAATGGCAACTATAATGATATAATTTTAGATTTAGCACTAGCACTTGCTGTTAGTAAGATTAATGGCTGTTGTTTAGTGGACAATTTCAGCCATGTTGACAACTTTTTTTTAACAGACTTGGCCACTGAATTAGACCACCCCTACTTCAACAACACATCCTCTCTTTAAAATTTGCCCATGACAAGCCAACCCAATGTTAGCAAAAGTTGTAAAATGATTATACATCCCTCTGCAAACAGCAAAAAATAAATAAATAAATAAAGTCAGGTGAGCAGCCCACTATTTATTTATTTATTTGCCTGTCTGTCTGTTTACAGAGGCAGGTATAATTTCTAAAGACACCATTTTTAATGATGTCTCAGGTCAGGAAAATATATATGCAAAATAAATAAAATAAAAATATAGAAATAAAAAGTGGAAGAAGAATTTTATGTCTGCATTACCTGACAGACATTATAAAAAATAAAAGAATAAATAAAAAATAATATAAACTTACTTCTTTTTCATTATCATCAATAATAATAATAATTTTAGTTTTTATGTATTATAAGTTAATTAAAAATAAAATATTTTTTTCTTAATAATAATAAT